>NC_061122.1:162401052-162413138 GCF_002878395.1 Capsicum annuum | reverse complement strand
TTAGAGGTAAAAAGAAAATGAAAGACTAATTAATTGTTCATAGCCTTAAACTCATATTTCCTTCTCTCTAACAGGTGAAGATCTACTAGCCATTGCAGCAGATCAGCCATTCCGATTTCCTGCCACATTCACTTTTGTGGTTAGAGCATTTTCAGGTACGTAATTGCTCAGAATTGTACTGCTTACTTTGGCGTTCAACTTCTTATATTGGATATTTTTGTTATTGTTATCAGTTTTAGATGGCATTGGAAAGGGTCTTGATCCACGATTTGATATCACTGAGATTGCCAAACCGTGAGTGCACCACGATATATAATTTCTCTTCTTTTTGTAATTTCCTCTGCTTTTTTTCAACATAAAATTTTATGCTGCTCTATAGTTATGGCCCCTTCTTTTTGACATAAACTTCTATGGTGCTCTATAGCTATGCCCTAGAGTTGCTTAGGTTTCGTGAAGCTGGTGTTGAAGTTGTGGTAAAGGTAAACCTACTAAAAGTTTGAAAATGTATGCAAGTTTTATTTTTCATATGTGCTTAAGTTTTAACAATTAATCTTTCTGACTTCCAGGACTTCAGGAAGAGATGGGACAGACAGTCTCGTGCATTCTACAACTTGTTCAGGCAGGCTGATAGAGTTGAGAAACTTGCTGCAATTATCCAGCGATTGGTAGATAGCATGCCATATCATAGCTTTAAATTAAATTTTTTGATCACAGATCCATATTTTTTAGTCTTATGCTTTATCCATTTATATCTATTCTGATTTGTTCACAGGAGCAAGGCGACCTTAAGCTTCGGGTTAGAGCTTTAGAATCTGAAAGGGCTTTCCAGCGTGTTTCAGCTGTTCAGAAGACAATTGGAAGTGTAAGTTTTCATACATTCTAGTACTGTTTACATATTCATTTTCATGTGAAATTTGATGTACTCTTTTAATCAAGAAAAGTACAACATGTTTGTTGTGTAATTCTTCTGTATCAAGAAAAAGTTATGCTGTGGGATGAAGGTTTCTCTGAGCTGACTATGGCTGCCCCTCTTAGACCCTCTCTTTTGGGCCCTTTGCCGGGGGGGGGGGGTATTCACTGATAGTGGAGATAGTTTCTATACTTACATAAGCTTGCTGCTCTTTTTGCCTGATCATTGTTTCACTTCTTAATCACTTAAGGTCTTTATCTCATCTGTTTTGGTACTCATCTGAACAGGCAGTTGCAGCTGGAAGCTTGGTTAACCTAGCTACAATTTTGTATCTCAACTCCGTCCGTGTAAGTATTGCATCTTCACTTGTATGTTTTATGTTCGTCATCTTCGCGTAATAATGTTTAACTTGCATTCATCTTCATTTTACAGGTGCCCTCTATTATAGCATACACTGCCTGTGTGTTCTTTGGCTTCCAAGTCCTCTTTGGCCTTCTGAAGGTTAAAAAATTAGATGAACGAGAAAGATTGATTACTGGAACAGCTTGAACAAATGGTGAGCAAATCTTCTCTAATTTAGAACTGACAGAGGCAAAACATTTTTAAATTTTATGAAGTCTTCCTTTTGTTTGATAGTTAAAATTTGGAGGTATAGTTCCAATTTCCAGATTTGCTTTAGGTTATAAGTCAAATTTTGGGTCATCTCGAAAACAATCAGACAAGAAAAAAAAAGAACTAGAGGTAAAATTGCCACCTAGAAACTTTTCATTTATAGTAACCCATTCTAGGTGGAGTTTCCACCTCTATATCACATGCAAAAAGTACAAAAAGGGGTGTTCCAGGTAAGTTACATTTTTGTACTAGAGTTGATATTGGCTACTAATAATTTCAAGGAAAATAGGGTTAAATTTCAGATACTTGAGTTATTTTGGTATAGGGAGACATGTATCCATATTGAAGTTTGATTGATGACTTTCCCCAACAGGTGGAAAATAAAAAGCTGACTTGTGAAGAAAAAAACAAATTACCGTAAATCTCAGAGTTGAAAAAAGATTCTTTTTAATGGATCATCATCTAAACATTGTAAAGTTTTTTTTTTTTTGTTAAACCTACAAAAGCTTCTATTATGTATCCTTTTTGGGTTAAGCACATGTACAAGTGTGCAAACAAAAGTGGATTTTCAGATATCAAAATTCCTAGAGAGAATTTTAATAAGAGGAGAGTTTGACCAAGAAAGATTCTTGAAAAACCCTTCATCAAAAAAGAAAAGATTCTTGAAAATCCTCAAATCCACTATGAAGGGTAACTGGATAAACACGATTATTAGGAGATGAAACAAAGAGTTTGTACTCTTGGAATCAAAAGGTGATGTTGATCGGCCTTCGACTGAAAGGAGCTATACTTGTTAAACACTGTTGGTATGACATTCTGGAAGGTGTCTAGATAAAAACTCAAGTTTAGACTTCCTTTTCGACCGAGCTTTCCGCAAGAAGTTTTATCTACCAGTTAGAGCAAAAGTCGTACCAATAGTGTTTAATAATTGGAGTCTTTCCTCTTGTTGATCATGGTTGACTTTCGAACAACTGTAATGTTGAAACTATGGATTCATGGATCTATATTGGTTCATTTCTTGGAAATGGCCCAATCTATGGGAAAATGGCCTCCAAATCTTTTTTTTATAAGGTAACATTTGTATTGGTTGAGACAAGAAGTTAAAAGGAAAGTGGAATTGAGAAGGTGGCTTATGCAAAGTTTGTTGAGAGCAAGGATAACGAGGAGAAGCAGACGAATAGGGAGGAGTACAAGTTAGCTAGGATAGAAGCTAAGTTAGCGGTTACGACAGCTAAGACAACAACTTTCGAGAGCTTGTATGTGGCTTTAGAGGAGAAAGGCAGAGAAAAGAAGTTGTATGTGCTTGCCAAGGTTAGAGAGCGGCGGGCCAGTGATCTTGACCGAGTGAAGTGCATCAAGGGGAGGATGGGAAAGTGTTGGTGGAGGATGCCCACATTAGGAGGCGTTGGCAATCCTATTTCCATAGACTTTTGAACGATGAGAGGGATAAAGATTTTGTGCTGGGGACTTGGAACACTCAGAAAGGTATTGCGATTATGGTTATTGTAGGAGTATCGAGGTTGAGGAGGTCAAGGGTGTTATCTGTAGGATGCGGAGGGGTTGGGTGACCGGTCCAGATGAGATTCCGGTGGATTTTTGGAAGAGCGCTAGCGGGGCAGGTATGTAGTGGTGACAAGGTTGTTTAACATCATTTTTAGGGCGGCAAAGGTGCCCAAAGCTTGGAGATGGAGTACAATGATTTCATTGTATAAGAACAAGGGGGATATTTAGAGTTGCAACAACTATAGGGGTATCAAGTTGTTGAGTCATACTATGAAGGTTTGGGAGAGAGTGATAAACTTGAGGCTGAGAAGGATCGTGACTATTTTCGAGAATCAGTTCGGTTTTATGTCAGGTCGCTCGACTACTGAGGCCATTCATCTTGTGAGGAGGTTAGTGGAGCAGTTTAGGAAGAAGAGGAAGGACTTGCACTTGGTGTTTATCGATCTCGAGTAGGCATACGATAGTCCCAGGGAGATTCTGTGTAGGTGCTTGGAGGCTAGAGGTGTGCCTGTGGCATACACTAGGTCGATCCAGGACATGTACGAGGGAGCAAAGACTTGTGTGAGGACGGTAGGAGGAGATTCAGAGCACTTTTCTGTTTTGACAGGGTTGCACCAGAGATCATCTCTTAGCCCGTTCTTATTTGCCTTAGTGATGAATGTTTTGACGCGGCATATTCAAGGGGAGGTGTCTTGGTGTATGTTATTTGCTGACGATGTTGTGCTAATTGATCGTTGGAGGTTTGGCGACAAACCTTAGAGTCGAAAGGGTTTAGGTTGAGTAGGAATAAGACAGCGTACTTGGATTGTTAGTTCAGTGGTTCAACGCGTGAGGCTGACGTGGTAGTTGAGACGGAGGTGATTTCTTTTTCGTGACACCATCGCTTGGCAGTCGTACCACAATTCACAACTTCAGCCACACACAAACTGCACAGTCTAAGTGAAATAGACTAAGTGTGCAGAAACGTAAGACACTCAACAATATACAGGGAGTTCCCAACCTTTATTATTCTCTCAGAATTACAAAGGACAATGATACACAAATTGTACTAAGGCATTACAACCCCCTCCCCCTTAGACAATTTCCAGCAACACAATAAAAAGACTGCACATAGGCGATTACAAACAGTTACAACTGCGACACTTGGCAGCATATCATTGGACATGGCCTGCATGCCTATCACATGACTTAACAACCTGATCTAAGTATTCAAATTACATTCTAAAAATCCACATGTATACAACACTCAAAATTCAAACTAGCAACTGCCCCATGTGATAAGCACATGGGCAGCCTTTCCCCTTTAGCCAATTTTGCCATGTTCCAACACTAAGCCAATTTTCAGTTTCCAATACTTAGAACATTTCGTCCTTGTCATGTCTTCCAGCCACAACATTTCCTTGCTAGCACTATGCCTTGCCTGTGTCATGTCACTGCTTGCGCTTACGCCATGCCACTGCATCGGCTGTGTCACTACCTAAGCCACGCCATTGCCTATGTCATGCCATCATCTTGGCTTTGCCATAGTCTCGACCATACCAATGTCTTGACCATGTCATGCCAATGCCATCGCCTTGCTGAGTCTATGTCACTGCCTTCATGCATGCCCGCATGGGGGCCATGCGCCTGTCCCCTCCTGTTGTGCGCAAGGCTGCCTTGCCAACACTCTAGCACCTTGGTCATTATCAGCTGCCTGCTATCTCAGTCACCACTCACCACAGCGTCACATTGCTTGTCTCAGCACATGTCAAGGCCAATGTGCCCCTTGGCATGGCCTGCCAGCCATGATGTCTTAGACTGGGGGTCTAACAGTAGTGGAGCTGCATTCTCAGGCTATTTGAAAGAGGGATAGTTTCAAGTATTTGGAGCTATGATTCAGGGGAATTGGAGAGATTGACGAGGATGTTATGCACCATATGGTGCAGGGTGGTTGAAATGGCAGCTCGCTTCGGGAGTCTTGTGTGATAAGAAAGTGCCTCCTAAGCTTAGAGGTAAGTTCTACGGAGTGGCAATTTGACCGACTATGCTGTATGAAGTGGAGTGTTGGCCAGTTAAGAACTCCCACATTCAAAAGTTGAAGGTGACAGAGATGAGGATGCTGAGGTGAAGTGTGGACTTACCAGGAGATGTAGGGTTAGAAATGAGGTTATTCGAGAGAAGGTGGGCGTGACTTTGGTGGAAATGAGGTTGCGATGGTTGGGACATGTGTATGGAGGTGTGAGTGGCTGGCTATGGATGGTTTTAGGCGAGGTAAAGGTAGGCCGAAGAAATATTGAAGGGGGGTGATTAGACATGACATAGAGTGGCTACAATTTACGGAGGACATGACCCTTGATAGGAAGGTGTGAAGGACGCAAATTAGGATATAGGTTTAGTAGGTCAGAGTGCACTTGTAATAGTAGGGAGGAGTGTTGTGTTTGTATCTATGTTTGTGGTTTTTTGTTTGTAGTGTTCTGATGATGCTTGTGATCTCAAATGAATAGTTTGTAGTATTACTCTATCGATGCCTTGTTTCTTTTATTATCTCGCGGTATGTTATCCCATTTTATTGTTTATTTGTATGTTTTTGTTTGGTATACTATTATTGGTCCCGAGCCGGGGGTCTATCGAAAATAGCCTCTTTATTTCATATAAGGTAGGGGTATGGACTGCGTACACTTTACCTTCCCCAGACCTCACTTTGTGGGAATACACGGGGTATGTTGTTGTTGTTGAAGGTAACATTTGTATTGATTCCAAGAAAACCATATAGGTTATAGTTACAAGCTACATCTCGGCTTGGTTAACAAAACAAAAAATTCTATAGGGACTCTAAAGACTATGCCTGCGTCCCTGTATTTGCAATGAACATTCCAAAACACCATAAATGCAAAAGTTGAATACAATTATGCTTTATCGCCTGGATGGAGTTGCTTTTGTTTTCAAAGCCTCTTGTGTTCCTCTCCTTCCAAATAGTCCACCAAATGCATCCTGGAATCATTTTCCGGATCTTTTTTTTGGGCTTTAGATCCTTCTCTCCTGCTCCAACAAGTTAGCACATCCAGTGTATTGGTGGGCATTGCCCAACTCAATTCAATCTTTAGCTAGAAAGATGTCCCACAACTGAAAGGTCAACCTACGGGGCAAAAAAAAAAGGTGGCTATTTGTTTCTGCATACTCTCCACATAGAAGACAGATAGAGCATAGATGTATTCCCCTTCTTTGCAGCCTGTCTTGTGTCAAACAAGCTCTCTTTACCACCAACCATACAACGCATGCTACTTTGTATGGTATGTTTGCCTTCCATAGCTGTCTCCAAGGGCCATTGTGTTTGTGTATTGCCTAATTTCTCCAATGATATGCCGACCTTACTGAATAAACTCCGGTTCCGCTTCCCAACCAACATTATCTATCCTGATCCAGTGACACTCCATTGACTTGGTTGAGACTGTTGAAAAATGCAATGAATCTGTCCAGCTCCAATCATTCAAATGTTTCTGAAAGTGAGGTTCCATCCTTGATTATTCGATACCTCACTAACTTTTGCCCTTTGTTGCTGGTTCAGTTTGTACACTTCAGCATACAACTACTTTAAAGGGCCATTGCCTAGCCAGTTATCTTCCCAAAAAGAGATTCTTTGCCCATTCTCTATCTTATAGGTGATGTTGATGCTGAAATTTTTCACAAGTTTAAATGGTCTTCCAAACCTAGCTTACAACTTTGGTTTTCCAGGCATCCTCTCCTCCATATTTTTCCTTAAGCACATTCTTCCATAGTGCTTGATCTCCATTTGAGTATATCCAGAGCCATTTCATAAGGAGGTTTTTGTTTTGCTTCTTAAGTTCCTTATACCCGGTCCTCCTTGTTTCTCGCTGAGTGTTAATATTTTCCATTTGACAAGATGTATGAAGAGAATGGTTGTTTGAAAAGAAGAAGCTAGTAAAACATATATAAAATCTTCCTTAACAAAACCATATAATTTTTTTAGAACAATGAGGCTTCTGAAGGACCATTATAAAGAACTATTGAAAATTTAATATCATTGAAATACAAAAGAAGGGAAATATTTGAATTACTCACATGATTCTCGGACACCTTTATGATTGAACGCACAAGAGGGACTGATTAGGTGTTTTGTGTGATTTCAAAAACTTCTGCAAATATTAAGTAGAGTACTAAAGGTTAGAGCAGACTAATAATGAAGTTCGTCTTGAAAATTATCTTTTTATGGTATTTCTTAATTTTGAATAATGGAACTATTTTGTAGGGTTGTGTAAAAAAATAATTTTATACAAATAGACAAGTGAACAAATTATGAATGTATAAATAAAGCTGTTAAAGATTAATTAACTGAATAAACATGTTCCCTTTTTAACAACCTGAGCTTTTAGATGAGAATCTCATCACGAGATGGTCACATGTGTCAGATTGTGCAGTCCTGGGTGTGTGTGTTGTGAGACTCCCACAGCTGTGGCTTGGTCTACTTACAGGGTCACCCGTCTCGACATGAGACTGAGGCGGGTGCTTCCGCCGTCTCCGATTCGGTCAAACGATTTCGGAGACGTTGACCAAATTAAATAAGAAATTTGAGGGGAAACATCGAATAATTAACCGGTGACTTACTTAAAAAATTCCGACCAGCAACCACCGGAACAGAGACGGCGTTGTCGATGTGCCACCGCCGTCGACGTTTTATTTGTTTGTGTTGTTATATATATATCAATATTAATATTAATATTAACAACATATTTTTTAATAAAAACAAACCATCAACATGTCGGTTTATTGGACTTTTGTATTTTAAATTCTTTATGATATAAAAATAATGTATATTAATATATAATTATATGTAAATAATATATAAAGAACTAAAGTGCTCAATTTTATTTTTTAATTTTGCAATTACAAATACAAGGGAAAGTTTCTAAAGTTGCAAATTTCGGATACTTTCAAAATTTGGTATTGTCGTTCCATCTCTTAACTTTAATTTTTAATTAGTGTATTAATTGTTGAATATTTATTTTTATTATTGGTGTGTATTTAAATTATTTTTTAGTTTATTTTTTTTTTAATATGGATAAAATAAGGATTTAATCATATTAATTCTAGCTTTATTGACTGCACATTGGTGCTCCTTCCCCCTCTCTCTCTCCACTAACGGCTCTCTCTCTCTCCCTTCCCTCTCTCTCTCTCTCGTCCCGGTCCCCGGCCCCCGTCGTCGT
The DNA here is from genome assembly GCF_002878395.1 of Capsicum annuum. NCBI lineage: Eukaryota > Viridiplantae > Streptophyta > Magnoliopsida > Solanales > Solanaceae > Capsicum > Capsicum annuum. The sequence goes on along the minus strand of NC_061122.1, from coordinate 162,404,912 downwards.
CGCCGACCTTCGGCGCCGACCCGACTCGACCTCCGGTCCCCGGCGCTGACCCCCTCTCTCTACTGCTCTCTCTCTCTCCACTAACGGCTCTCTCTCTCTCCCTACCCTCTCTCTCTCTCTTGTCCCGGCCCCGTCGCTGTCGCCGACCTTCGGCGCCGACCCGACCCGACCTCCAGTCCCCGGCGCCGGCTGCCCTCAGTCACCGACCTCCGGTTCCAATCCTCTCTCCCCCCCTCTCCGTCCATACCCCCCCTCCGACGCCGGCGGGATACAATAGCCCCCCACCCCCCCCCACACCTTGGTCTCCAGCCAGCCGCCGATTCGGTCTCCAACAGCCGAAGCTCGGTCTCCAGCTGCAGCTCCGCCTGCACCCGCCGCTCGACCGCCAGCAGCCGCAGCACCGAAACGACGACCAGTTCCCTCGGTCTCCAGCAGCCGCAACTCCATCTCAGCACCGGAATCCCACGGAACCCGGTCAACGCTGGGCTTTGGTTTCCGGCTTGGTTTACAAGCGTAACCCGGTGAATTCTAACCTTTGTTATTTCATTCTTCGTATTATGCTAGTAGTAGCCCCTGTGCCTTGACTTGCGTTGGATTTGTTGATATTGTCTGTTGTTGCTGTTGCTGTGGTCGTTTCTTGCACTGCTTTGGACTGGGTTATCGGCTTGGGAATCTGTTTTTGGGGCTGTGGGTGTTGAGTCCAGTGGTGTTTGCTCTCTAGTTGAGTTTAGTTTTGTTCCTGGATTATTCCTTTGAATTTGTGTGAGCCTTGTATTTCTTGCTGCTGCTTTGCTACTACCATCGTTTATATCTTTATATTTTCTTATACTTTCGTGTGGTTGTAGCTGTGGGCGGTAATGGTTGGATAGGGTCATGTCCGAGGGGTTGGGGCGTGGGGCCGTGGTGGGGGCGGGGGATGAGGAAAGGGCGGGAGTGGGAGGGAGGCCAAGGTTTGGCCGCGGGGGGAGGGGGGGTAGTGGAGGGCGTGCGGATAGTGATGGTAGGCTGAGGGTTGGGTCTTGGAATATAGGAACCCTTCAGGGTAAGTCCATAGAGCTTGTGAAGATTCTTAGGAAGAGGAGGATCAATATTGCGTCTGTTCAAGAGACCAAGTGGGTAGGGTCTAAGGCTAGGGAGGTGGATGGTTACAAGCTGTGGTACTCCGGGAGCGAGAGGCGTAGGAATGGAGTTGGCATCTTAGTAGATGAAGAGCTTAGAGGTCAGGTAGTAAAGGTGAAGAGGATCAACGATAGGTTGATGACTATTAAGTTGGTCATTCGGGGGTTTACCCTGAACGTGTGTAGTGCCTATGCGCCGCAAGTGGGATCGGAAGGGGAGGAGAAGATGCGGTTTTGGGAGGCTTTGGAAGAAGTGGTGAGAGGCGTGCCTAGCTCGGAGAAGATTGTTGTAGCAGGAGATTTCAACGGGCACATCGGGGCGTTACCGGGAGGCTTTGGTGATGTGCATGGTGGTTTTGGTTTTGGGGAAAGAAATGAAGAGGGGGCTACTCTATTGGAGTTTGCGAGGTCCTTTGGGCTGGTGGTGGTGAACTCGGGCTTCCCGAAGAAGGACGATCACCTGATCACCTTTCGAAGCGCCGATAGCCAGGACCCAGATTGACTTTTTGTTGCTTAGGAAAGGGGATAGGGCGTTGTGTAAGGACTGTAAGGTCATCCCGAGTGAGAATCTTTCGACCCAGCATAGGCTCTTGGTTATGGATTTGGGTATAAAGAAGAATAGAAAGAGGAGGAGTAAGGAGTGTAGACCTAGAATTAAGTGGGGCGGCTTGACGTCAGTGAATGCGTGGGAGATAGGGGAGAAGTTGGCGGGAATGGGGGTGTGGGAGTGTAGGGGGGACGTGGATAGTATGTGGGATAGGGCGGCTAGGTGCATCAGGGAGAATGCAAGTGAGGTGTTGGGTGTTTCTAGGGGCCGGGCCGGGCATCATCGGGGGGATTGGTGGTGGAATGAAGAGATGGAGAAAAAAGTGGGGACCAAGAAAGGGGCGTATGCTAAATTGGTTGAGAGTAAGGACGAAGAAGAGAAATGAGTAAACAGGAAAGAGTACAAGCTAGCTAGGAAGGAGGCTAAGTCAGCAGTCGCGGCAGCTAAGACGGCCGCTTTTGAGAGCTTGTATGCAGGGTTACAGGGGAAAGGAGGGGAGAAAAAGTTTTTTAGACTCGCTAAGGCTAGGGAGAGGAAGGGTCGTGACCTCGATCAGGTGAGGTGCATTAAGGGGGAGGACGGTAGAGTGTTGGTGGAGGGCGGCCACATTAAGAATAGATGGCAGTCGTACTTTCATAGGCTCTTGAATGACGAAGGGGATAGAGCTATTGTGTTAGGGGAACTGGAGCACTCAGAGGAGTGTCGGGATTTTAGCTATTGTAGACGTTTTAAGGTAGAAGAGGTTAGAGAGGCTGTTCGCAGGATGCGAAGGGGTGGGGCGACGGGGCCGGACGAGATACTGGTGGAGTTTTGGAAGTTCGTTGGAGAGGCTGGTGTAAGGTGGTTGACTGGATTGTTTAATGAAATCTTCAAGACGGCAAAGATGCTCGAGGCTTGGAGGTGGAGTACCATGATCCCTCTCTATAAGAATAAGGGTGACATCCAGAGTTGCAATAACTATAGGGGGATTAAGTTATTGAGTCACTCTATGAAGATTTGGGAGAGAGTGGTCGAGGTGAGGCTGAGACGGATAGTGTCTATTTCGGAAAACCAGTTTGGATTTATGCCTGGCCGCTCGACGACGGAGGCAATACCTGGTGCGGAGGTTGGTGGAACAGTATAGGGAAAGGAAGAAGGACCTGCACATGGTGTTTATCGACCTGGAGAAGGCTTACGACAAAGTCCCCAGGGAGGTGCTTTGGAGATGCTTGGAGGTGAGTGGAGTATCGCTGGCATATATCAGAGCAATTAAGGATATGTATGATGGAGCGAAAACCCAGGTGAGGACGGCGGGAGGAGACTCAGAGCATTTCACTGTCTTGACAGGATTGCATCAGGGATCTACTCTTAGTCCCTTTTTGTTTGCGTTGGTGATGGATGTGTTGACGTGGCGTATTCAAGGGGAGGTGCCTTGGTGTATGCTTTTTGCAGATGATGTAGTTCTGATAGATGAGACTCGAGGGGGTGTGAATGACAAATTAGAGGTGTGGAGGCAAACTCTTGAGTCTAAAGGGTTCAGGGTGAGCAGAAGCAAGAATGCAAGTTTAATGACGTGAGGCGGGAGAATGAGGTAGTAGTGAAGCTGGAATCACAGGAGGTATGTAAGAGGGATGGTTTCAAGTATCTCGGGTCCGTGATCCAGAGTAACGGTGAGATTGACGAGGATGTCTCGCACCGTATTGGGGCGGGATGGATGAAGTGGAAGCTCGCGTCGGGGGTGTTGTGTGATAAGAAGGTGCCGCCTAAGCTGAAAGGCAAATTCTACAGGGTGGTAGTCCGTCCGGCCATGTTGTATGGAGTGGAGTGTTGGCCAGTTAAAAACTCCCACATCCAAAAAATGAAGGTTGCAGAAATGCGGATGTTGCGCTGGATGTGTGGGCTGACTAGAGGGGATGGAGTGCGGAATGAGACTATCCGGGAGAAGGTTGGTGTGACTCCAGTGGAGTGCAAAATGCGGGAAGCCCGATTGAGATGGTTCGGACACGTGAAGAGGAGGGGCATGGATGCCCCGGTTCGTAGGTGTGAGAGGCTAGCGTTGGATGGTTTTAGGAGGGGTAGAGGTAGGCCGAAGAAGTACTGGGGTGAGGTGATTAGGCGGGCTCACCGAGGACATGACCCTAGATAGGAAGGTCTGGAGGACGCGAATTGGGACAGAAGACTAGGGCCGGTTTGGGTTGCTAGTGTAGGGAATTACT
>NC_061122.1:162386861-162400952 GCF_002878395.1 Capsicum annuum | reverse complement strand
ATGCGGATGTTGCGCTGGATGTGTGGGCTGACTAGAGGGGATGGAGTGCGGAATGAGACTATCCGGGAGAAGGTTGGTGTGACTCCAGTGGAGTGCAAGATGCGGGAAGCCCGATTGAGATGGTTCGGACACGTGAAGAGGAGGGGCATGGATGCCCCGGTTCGTAGGTGTGAGAGGCTAGCGTTGGATGGTTTTAGGAGGGGTAGAGGTAGGCCGAAGAAGTACTGGGGTGAGGTGATTAGGCGGGCTCACCGAGGACATGACCCTAGATAGGAAGGTCTGGAGGACGCGAATTGGGACAGAAGACTAGGGCCGGTTTGGGTTGCTAGTGTAGGGAATTACTTGGTGGGGGTTTTATTCTTGTTATGATTCCGTGTTCCATGTTTTATCACGAATCTGTGTGCTTTCCTCTGTTTTCTAATACTTATGGGTGCCGTATTTATGTTATGTAATCTAGTTCTGTGCTTTACTATGAGTTTGTGTGGTATCTCGTGACTTGAGTCGGGGGTCTATCGGAAACAACCTTTCTACTTCTTTAGAGGTAGAAGTATGGACTGCGTACATCTTACCCCCCAGACCCCACTAGGTGGGAATAAACTGGGTTTGTTGTTGTTGTTGTTGTTTGAATTAATGTTTTAAGTTGGGATGTTTTCTTGTTTTTTGTTTAATAAAGTATTTTTGGAATATCTTTATAACTCTTTATTTATAATATTTGATTTATTTAACCGAATCCCCGCACTCATATCCATATTCGGATTCGCACCTCCGAATCTTAAAATTTATATTTTGACTAATCCGACTCGGGAATTCGCACCCGAGTCCGAGCAACTTAGGCCTAAACTCTCTCTCATTTACAAAGCTAGGTCTTTCTCTAGACAGTAGAAACGAATGAAGATGATTTTCACCCTCTTTAGTTTAGGGCTTCTTTTCAGTTCAATGATGAACTCTCATATAGAAGATATTAAACTATAAGCACAAATTTTTTAAGTACAAGAAGCTGTGCTGCTTTGCTCTTTTCTTTTTGAGTGCTTTTCTGTCTTCTTGTCCTCAAATTCTTGGTCAAGTTTTACTAGATTTCCAGACTTTAGGAATTCTCTGTTGAAAGTTTTCCTTTGGTAGCATCAATAGCAGTTGGAAATTCAGTTTTCAAACTTGATCTTCAAGTACCAGAAACTTCAGCCATATTTTACTACAATCTTTAGTTGCCTCAAGTTATTTCCATATCCAGTTTTCCTATCTGCTGGAACTTTTCATTCTTCAATTCTTACTTGACTCGTGCTTGTTCATCTGTGGATATTTTAAGAGTAGCTTCTCCAGAAGTCCATTCTTTGAATTTGGTTCCTCCTAGCTTCAAGAACTTTTCCTTAATCTGGTACTTCTTTCCTTATTTAGATCCTCATCAACTTCATTATTATGCTAAGTACCCAAATCTCTCACTTCGTTAGAAGTCTAGATCTTCCTTTAATTGCTCAATAAATCAATCAGCATCCTTTGATCAATCAATTCTGCAAAACAAGAATAGCTGCAGATCACGATTGATTTATTTGATTAAAACTCTAAATACCACAATAACAACTATGCCTTAGTCCCGAATAAGTTGGGGTCGTCTGTATGAATATTCAGTGACTATGCTACTCCATTTAAACTCATCTCATGGCAATACTAAAATTCCAAATAATGTTTTAGACCATAATTTTGAGGTGTGAAATCCTTAGACCAGCACTTCGTAGATTTTTCCTAGAGCAAATATGGATGGATCTAATCAATGAATCTACTGATTGTCACTCTTTTTCGATAGAAGGAGCTTCATCCTTTTCACTTTGTTTTCCATAAGTTTTATGTAGTAGCACATGATTTATTTCGCTTTTGGATCTTAAATGATTTATTTATCTGTTTAGCGCAGTTCCTTGTTCCTTTTAAAAAAAAAAATATATATAGAACTTCTTTTCAATCCTTGGTTATGTTTCAGCCTGTAGATTGCTGAATTTACTAGGACCAAGTCTGATCTGTACATACAACAGGAGTAGCAAAAAATAGAAGAGCATCTGAGGTTGTCAAGGGGGCAATTAAATTTATTTCAGTGTGCATCTGTCTAGTTCATTTTGTAGTTTCCATATTAATATTTGGTTTATATAGTCTCTCTTCACAAACCTTTTCTTGGATTTCTTGGCCTAAGAGGGTTTGGGTGGGGAGAAAATAAAGGTAGTCCTGTGAACAGGTCATTTTGTGGTCATTGCCACAGTTTTAAGCGAAGCAGCAACAGGAAATAAAAATTAGAAGATAGCTTTGCTCTACATATAAAATGCAAAAAATGTTTTGTGCTTATTCAAACTCGATTAAATTGGAATAATTTGATCTTACAGATGGCCATTGTACACAGCACAGGTTACACTGTGAGAACATAATTGGAACTGCCATTCCAACCCGGGAAAAACAGAAATAACATGGAGAGGACTTAATGGATCTTTGAGTTTTCATTGCTCGCCCATGGCCAAGAGTAGTTGCCAGGTTTTGTCATTCAGCTTTAAGATGCATCATGTGGTAAGGCTTCCAATATCGAGGTTAACTTCTAATTATGTTGGCCTAACAGATTGTTGTATTTGCCCATCTCCAGTATAGAGCACTCCTGTAAAGTGACCATGTGAGAAATCTTTCATGTCAAGTATGACGCCCATTTTGACGTTCTATAGCCTTATCGTATAGGTATACAAAATCTAGGAGATAAATGTAATTAATGCACTGTGAATTTATATTTTTATTGTAAAAGCAGTGTAATATAATTATCCTAGGGATCAAATATGTCATTGAGCTAACCCTACTTTGTATTAGTCCCTTGTATGTGTATTAGTGTAACATTTGCAATATTTAGTTTCAATAAAAAAGAACTTTGTCCGTACGTATTATAAGTTAGAGAATTTTCCTACGTTGCTTCATGATCGTCTGTAGTATCTCGTGGCATGTGTCTCTGGAATCCAATTGTTTCTTGTTTCTTTTTTCACCCACCAACATGGTGGATCCTTTAAACTTTTGCCCTTTAAACCCATTTATGGACTATTATTTATCATTGTTGGACAAAACATACTTTGGAATAAGTGCTTGAGCTGTACCATGTGCTAGAAACATAAAAAACAAAACGTCTACACTTGAACGGTGGTGTACATCTTAATTCTTAAAACAAAGCCCATCTGGAAAGTAAGAAGGCATTTGTGTGTCGACTCGTATGAGTAGTGTAGTGAGGGGCGGATCTAGGGTATGAGGTTCTTTTTTTGGAAATCCGTTAACTTGAGCAAAGATCTTGTGTTTGTACTTACAATATATCAAACACTTGACAAAATATTTGTTGGGAAATTAAACTAATACGTAGTACAATAGTTTCTTGTTCGAGTGGTACAAATGAAGTCTGCTAACGTTTTGTTACCCTCCTCGATGAGGTTTCAATTCCTCTTGGTCAGCCATAATAAAGTTTTTTGTTTTATAATTTGAAAGCAAGACAATAACTATTGAACTGTGACGGTAAACACACTCGGTAAAATATAGGCCAACCCCTTTTCCTATATATCAGAAAAAGTTTTGTTCTTATATAGTACATGATAACAGTTGAGAAAAAGCGTGAATTGAGCATGATAACTAGCGAATTGTGAAGTTGGTCTCGTGTTTAATAGCTGAAAGCAACCGCTGTTGTATAAGTGGAGATGAACTGTAAACCTTTTAACATAATCCAACACAAAATAATGTTTTCATACCTGTATATTGTGTCTTTAATCTACAGCCTCTCTACCCCTGAGAGGTAGTGGTAAAGTTTATATATGCTCTACCTCTTCAGATTTCACTGGGTATATTGTTGTTGTATAGTGTCTTTAATCCAGTATGGTTATGTATAAATTTCTTGCATGTTCACCATTTTTCCACGGTGTTTTGTACTCTCATCACCAGTTTTTGCATGTGAAAGAGTACAATATAATGAAAGCATGTCTTCTTTTATATCTTCTCTACATTCAGACTTCCAAGTTCCAACACTTCGTCCTTTTTGACATTTCCTTTCTTTTCAATATTTCCTTATCACGTTTTAGTGAAAGAAAACACAAAATTAGTGGAGAAATATTATGTAGTCTAAATTTGATTAGTTAAAGGAGTTTGAATTTTACAATAGTATTTTTACTGAAACAGCATCAAATATTTAGAGTTTGGACAGTCTATAGAGCAGTGTATTCCATTCATCTCGTTTTACGTGACCGCATCCCATTCATCTCGTTTTAGTTTTAGGTGACCGCATCGTATACATAGCTTAAAATAAATAGCGAAGCTAATGAATTATTAGTTTGACAGAGAAAATGTTTGAAAGAGTATGAAACAAAAAAGAAAAAATACCACATTGAATCTTATACGTGATTAATCAAATAAATTTACATTCCAAAACTTGTATACAAGAAAGGGAGAAAGTTCAAACATGTCATTGAACTGTGAGATTGCTCAAATTTGTCATCCGTCATTTATGAGGATAAATATACCCCGACGTTACAATATTGGTTTGAATATGCTCTTATTCACTAATGTAATACTCGAAACTTTTCAATACATGGATGTTTTTCACAAGAGGAGGAGGTCAAATTGACCTTTGAACTATACAAAATTATCCAAATTTACTCGTAAACTGTCAAATCACAGTTCGAACAGTAGCTTCGTCTCTGAATCTCTAAGTAGAGCATGAACGTTAAACTTTTGTTGAGCAACAGATTATTGCAAATTTTTGTGATTGCTGAACAACTAAAGAATCTCAAAAAGAGAATAATCCTGTTAATAATCAAAGTTGCAAAATGCTCTTTAATTCATTTGATGGACAGAGAAAAATTATGTTACATATTAAGTGTACAAGAAAAACCCCAAATAAAAACAAAAAATCTATAAAGGAAGAGAAGCTTCACCTAAGGAAGTGATTGTGTGTAGATATAGTCTTCATTCTCAAACAATCTCTCTTCTCCTCCACCTTTAACTTTTTCTTGTTTGCGATCACCTCTCTCTGTCCCACATCTACCTCTTTTACCCTGCATCAATATTCCTTCAATGCTTTAAACATCCCCCACACAAAAACAAGAAACCAAACTTTCACATATACAAAGATACACAAATACTCACTCTCGGACGGTTTTTGAATTTAAATTTAACATATTCAAGATAATAAGTTTTTAAAATGTATGAGTTCATCAAGACTTAATATTTACACTACTAAAAAACGCAATCCGATGCACTAACTGCTATGCCCAGACTCCATAGAAGAACTAAACCACAAGCCTTACCCTGCATTTCTGCAACAGACTATTTTCACAGCTTGAATCCGTGAGAATATGATCACATGATATCAACTTTTTACCAACAACTTTATAACTACTGAATTTTTCACATATACCATTTTTTTTTTTTTTATCAATGCACACATCTAAAAATGATGAGGGGTTCAATTGAATCGACTTCTGATACTCTAGCTCCACTCATGCAAAAGGAAAGAGAGAAACACTTACCACTTTCACTGAATCCCTAGAGGAATCAACAATCAAATCATTAGTAGTGACAACTTGGCCGCCATGAGCAAGAACCAACATATGGAAGATTAAAACTACTAGGACAATAGCAAGGGACATAGAGTAGAAGCTAGATGAAAGTCTCATATTGCTAATAAACTAAATAAAAAAAGTACGTAAATTTTTGCCCCAAGAAATAAGCTAAAATTAGTTTTTTGCTATTCGTTGAGCTTATAAGTACAAGGGAAATCTTATGGGAGTCAAAAATCTTTTTTTGCACAATACATAAATATATCCTTTTAACTTGGCTTTAGATCACATTTATGATATCTAATTTTGAACATATACAAATAGACACTTAAACTTATATAAAATTGACAAATAAATATATTATTTTATGTGACGTTCTACGTGACCAATTCTTAACTCTATTCTAGATGGTGTTCTACGTATATTATACCACATAAGATATGTATATTTACTTATTCAACTTTATATAAATTTAAGTATTTATTTATACATATCTAAAATTGAAGATCGTAGATGAATTTAAGGACATATTTATGTATTATCTCAAGTTTGAACTATGTTTTATGGTTTCCTTTTCCAAAAATGTTTTTCTAAACCTTTCTTTTGAGCTGTCTGCTGATTCCACAACACCTAGCTCGATCATCAAGATTATGGGTTGGCTTCTCTGATGTTTTGTCCCTTAATTAAATATAATTTATATATAATAATGTTACTGTTCATTTTAGTTTTATTTTAGATAGTTTACATAAATCTCCATTAGTTTATCAGTAATTATTTTAGTTTTAATTTTTTAAAAAATTTCATAAAATTTTAATTTTTAATTTTTCAGATACGTAATATTAAAAGAGATACATGATTGATGTTACATTTTAATAAATAATTAATTCTATGTAATTATAAAAAGTAATGATAATTAACTCATTTAAGAAGTAATTTATTCTACAAATCTTTTAATTAATATCTAAATATGCTTAAAAAAAGACATTTATTTTAATACAAATTTTTAAAATATTCTTCTCCATATTCAATTTTTAGATTCATTCTTTAATTTTTCTTTTTTTTTTTCTTGATATTATTTTTCTTTTTCAACTTTTTGCAATGAATTTCAAACCTTGAAAAAAGAGATATAAATATTGATTAAAACTGAATCATGATAAGATATGATGTATCAGTATAAAAATGAGATTTGAAATATAAAGATATAAGAGATATACAATATAAAAAAATGTATCAGGTGTAAAGGTACATATTTTAAAAGAGATACATACATAAACCTTGTAACTATATATATGTATATGACAGAGATACATGTAAAAAAAAATATCAAACGTACAAATACAAGAATATACAATTAAAATATGCATATAGAACTAAGTTAAATTATGTATCTTTAGCTAATAAAAAATATATCTCAAATTATAATATTCAAATATAAAAATTGCTAAACCACTGATAAGATGTCTCTTGTTCCTACTTTGAGAAGTTGGTGATATTGCTTTTGCCGGCATGTCGAATAGCCACCAGTTTTCACCGATTTACTGACTAAAGTATATGCAGTTGCTCCTGCATCTTAGCTTGTTGACATTGATCCACGTACAACATTTCTTTTCGACGAATAATTTTATATTTTCAAGGCTTTTCATCTTAATTCACACTAATTTTGAAATATCAAGCCTCTAAATTTCAACATCATCCACTTTCTTAATGAATTTTTTAGAGATTAAGAAAATCAATAAGGATTTTTCTTTTGATTCAACTAATTGCCTTGAAATAATAGAAGGTTCAGTCGTCGTCGTTATTTAGGGTATTAAATAATAGAAGAAGATTAGACATTAATGATATCAAATTGATGAAGAGAAGATATTAAAATAAATTTTTATGAGAGCAATAAATATATTCTAAATTTTATTATAAAAATTATATATTTGGAGATTTAAAGAAAGAGAATGTAAATAAGGGATATTTATAATTTTTATTAAGTGAAGAAATTTGTACTAATTTAGATATCTTAAGTTGTGATTTAGTGAAATTTTTCCTTTATTGATTTATTCTCTTGTATACTCCATATATTTGTCTCTATTAATCACTATTTTTCTAATTAAATTTTTATATTTACTCGTCACTTTTAATATATCAAGATTTTTTTATTTTTTTTAGTATTAATTAATTATTTTTTAAATTATTTTTAGAGATATTACTCTAAATATCAATTAATAAAAATAATATAATAAAATAATTATATCAATAATTATTTTTTAATGAATGTATGATAGTAAAAATAATTAATAAAAGTGAAAGCTTGTGGTTTTAACTTTTTAATTACAAGGTGGGTGAAGTTTATGTTTTCAATATTACAAAAAATTTCAACTCCCTAAATATATTATAAAAATTCCATATATACATAGAATGCTATGTATATGTCGATTATGTTATGTATATTAATAGGGAGAGAGAGTAAAGTAATTAAAAAAGTGGAGAGAATGTAATGACTTTTAAAAGGTTGGTATTTATGTTATTTATATTTTTTTTAACTGATGTAGCATTTAAGTTGGCCTACGAATAATATATTAACTCATCTCCATTAATTTATACCTTCTTCTTCATTTTTATCCATCATTTTTATCAATCTTAAACTTATTTAATGAAGAAAAATTAAAAATCGAGCAAAATCGACGAAGAAAATTTAAAAAATAAAGCTAAATTTGTAAAAAAAAAAAAAAATTAAAACAAGTAGAATTGTAAAATTAATGATAAAAATCTGAAAAAATAGAGCTAAATTAATGAAGAAAATATGAAAATTAAAAAAAATAAAAAAATAACCAGAACCCAAACCTCTCCATGGTGAAGAAAAAATCAAATCCTACCATTAAGTTTCCACTATTAAGAAGAACTCAAATTCCGAGCTACCAAATCTCTTTCTTCTCCATTTAAGATTCTATCATAAACTTTCATCATTATTATCTTACTCATTAGAAATAATAAGATCATCATCATTCTCTTAGAATATATATTTTTTTTCTTTTGTAAAATTAAAATCAGAAGTAAATTTAAGTTCATAAAAAAAATCAACAAGAAAAAAAAATTCTGTAAAACTTCATTTTTTTCAAGTAATTGAAAATAAATCATATAAATTGGATAGTGATAAATCGTCGGAGAGGTGCACAATTTTGATATTGAACCTGCAAAATCAATCTAATTCTGAGCAAAATCTTGTCAATTTAAATTAAGAAGATTGTAAAGGAGTTCAATCCGTCCAAACCATTTCCTTTCCAGCTCATAATTTACATTGGAGAAGATAATTTTGGTGGGATAAAGTGGGGGTTGGGTGCGTGGGGGTGGGATACTTGGAGAGGATGATCTTGAGGGATGGAAGTTATTTATTTGTTGATTTTTTTAAAAAAATATTAATTAATTATTTAAAAATCATTTTGAATAAAAATGACTAATGTCAATGTATTATTTATCATTTTACACATCATCAATGCGTATAGTACACACACATTATATATTGTTATTGATTGTGTAAAAAATGTTAAAATAATGTACTTGAATATTAGTTGAGGTGTAAAAAATGAACAACATCTAATTTAAATGTCAAAATAAAAGAAAAAAAGTTATCATGAAATAATTAATTTTAATATTAATTATTTTAAAATTAGTTATTCTATCATATATATGAGATAATTTATTTCATTACTATAGTATCATTATAGTGTAAATGATAAAATAAATAATTTCGATATTAATCAATATTTCGTATCAAATATGAAATAAAATAATTCTTCATTTTATTTTAAAATTATTTATTTCTTATTCTTCACACCAATCAATCCTAAGAAGTCATTTGAGGAGAGATATAATAAATAAATAATATCAAAATTAAAATAAAATATTATTTTATTTCATATTTGATGTGAGCTATTAATTAATATTAAAATTATTTATTTTATTATTTATATTATAATAATAAAATAAATTATTTCATATATATATAATAAAATAATTAATTTTAAAATTAATTATTTTATAATAATTCTTTCTCAATCAAACAATTCGTAAAGAGAGGGATATGCAGCCATATCAATATAATTCGATGACAGGGACGAACATGGATTGTACTACAAACTTGGTCTCTTTTTATTGGTTGGAAAGATTTTACTGGTTGGAAGATTTCTTTTCATTTTCCTCTCGACACGTATTGAGCTCTTCAATATTCATAGGATGACACATGTTTACATATCTTTAAATATTTAATAATTATTGATCATGAGTAATTTTTTATTTTTTTAAAAAAATTATTTTACTTTAATAAAAAAATAAAAATTATGATGTTTGTTCACGAGAATTTTAAATATAATTTTGAAATTATATTTAAAAAAATAGCTTCACTAGGTGGGAATACACTGAATTTGTTGTTGTTGTTGTATATTTACAAAAATAAAAATAATTAAAATTTATTTTCACTTTTCTCCCTCATACTTCTCCCATAAAAGTTCAAAAATAACTTTAATTTATATTCATGGTCAAACATAATTCCAACTCCAACTCCAAAAAATTATGATTTTCATGGTCAAATGAGACCTTATGCTCCCATTTCTATTTTCAGATCCAGTTTTCTCACATACACGTATGCATATTTCAAAAAGGCGTTTGATCATGAGAATTTTTCACTTTTTTTTGAAATAGTATTTTTGAAGTGAAAAAGTAAAAGTATTTCACTTTTCTCAAAAAATAAAATAAAAAGTAATTTTAAATTATATTTATGGCCAAATATATAATCCAAACTTTAATTTCAACTTCAATTTTAATTTAAACTCAAAAAAATTTTAATTGTCATGATCAAATACTTACTACGTAGCCGTTTGATCATGAAAATTAAAATTTTTCGGAGTTAAAGTTGAAGTTGGAGTTGAAATTGGAGTTGGAGTTGTGTTTGGCCATGTCTTTTTTGAATTTTTTTTTTTTACTTTTGAAAAAAAATTTTAAATATGATTTTATACCCCAACTTTTACAAATTATCAAAATCACCCAACTAAAATTTACCTACTAACGGAAAAAGAACACAATTAGCCACTTTTATAAAAAATAATTACATATACATAGCTATATTTAATGAATTTCAATTATCATATATATAATATTTACATTAATAGCTGTTTTCTCATATTTAAAATTTTTAATATGAATGTTATATTAACAAATCACCGCTTCCTATTTTTTAGGTAACAAATATTATCTTTCAAATAAATTTATTTTTTAAAAATTTATTTCATTTATTTTCTTTATTTTTCATTCCTAAAAAATAGGAAATGATGAGTTGTTATTAAATTTTAGGGTGCCGCTAATTTATTTCTTTAATTTTCTTATACGTGAAAGATTTTACTATGTGTGAATAAATTATTTCTATGTAAAAAATACTTTGCATATTTATGGTATGTTATATCATATATCATAAATATATAATTTATAAATATGCTTAGTATGTTTTTTTTATACTTTATATATTTATATATGTGTGAATATGATATATACATGGCATAAACTTCATATGTAACATACTTTGTATATTTATATTATAAATATGCTTAGTATGTTTCTTAATACTTTATATATTTATATATGTGTATATGATATATACATGGTATAAACTTTATATATAACATACTTTGTATATTTCTGTTATAAATATAATACTTTATATATTTATGGGCATAAATATAATACTTTGTGTATAAAGATACCAAGTATTATGGTATATAAAGGTAGCAGTTCCAATTTAAGGTATAAATTTGTTAAATTAGATATATTTTTTTATGAAAAATATGTATCACTGATTTATATTTTTAGCATATATATGGTAAAAACTATTTATATTTGAATATTAGAATAAAGATGTACACAATATAATATATACAATTAAATTAAAAATGAGAATAATTTTTGGCAGCGGTAAACTAATCTGCTACAACTTTATTAATTCCATAAATATAGAAAACGATTATCCATTATTAATTACACGACTATAATTCCTTAAACATCCGTATCACAACAGAAAAATTATTATTATTATATTATAGTAGTTACGATCATTAGCAGTAAAATAATATCTTAAATAAGGAAAAAATTAAATAAGGGAAAAAATAATGATGAGGGAGAAAAAGAGATATATATTAATTAGGATAGCATTAAGTTTGAAATTATAATTATTTTATTCTTTAAAACTGCTATATACGTAATATACGCTTAGCAAATATTATATTAAATATTATTATAATATTGATACATTATTTAAATTCAAAGTAAATTGAATATCTTTTGTACATGCAAAAATATTTTTTTTTAGGTTATTTAGTTAATTATATAGTTTTTGTCTCAAGCTAATGTGGAGATTAAGATAATTCGATATACTAAAGCTCTTGCTATGTATGAATTTTGGGAAAAGATTAAATCATAAAGATTTATTATAATCCATGAAACCTTAATTATATGACAATAGCTTTACCAATTATTTCAAGGCTTTCATTTCCAAATTTAGGAATTGCTAAGACTTTTTTCAGTATTCTCTTGTGGCCTATATGAACTTGCCATAAGATTCTAGACTAAAAATTAAAGCTGTCAATATGGGTCAAGACCGTTGGACTGACCCGATTTGGCCTGTAATTTGATGGAGTTGCGCTTCAATTTTTGCAGTTCATTTAAGAACAGAGCTTTTTAACTCGACCTGGATAAGTCAGTGGACCGTGAGGCTTGAGCAATATGGGTTGGGCTGGCCTGTAAGTCAAATACATGCAACTCTTTAGATTGTTTATTAGTATTTTTATTTGATTCGAAGGATATCATGTCAAAAGTTATTTAATTTCGCTATTAGGAGTATTTTTTTGTGTGTTAGACTTGATTAATAAGTATTAACACTATGTAATATTGTCTGGTAATATTTATGTTTATTAACATTCTAAAATTAAATTATAAAATATTATTTTTTAAAAAGTGGGTTAGCCCGTGAGGCTCGCAGCCCACAAAGTAAAGGTGTGAGTTTGGTGTTTTTTGGCCTATTATTTTGATGGGCCAACTCAACCTGGTTCGTCAAACTCAAAACCCATGTAGGCTAGCCCGAATGAACTGGAACGATCCATATTGACAGCTCTACCAAAAGTAGTTTAGTTTATTTCATTAAAAAACTTAAATTTCAAATATAAAAAATCGCCTTAAACAACACATATCCTTTTGAATAATCATTTGTACAACACCAACATGGGTTGTGGTGCAGTGGATGGGGCTGCTCCACCATTAACCAGAGGTCGAGGGTTCAACCCTGGGTATGGAGAAAATTCTGTTGGGAGCGCTGCCACCTTAATGGGCCCTGCAATGCGCGATCCAGATTAGTCGAAATTCCAATGCGGACATCGGACACCGAATAAAAAAAATCATCTGTACAATTACTTCTTAGAAAAGTACTTCCCTTTATTTTAATTTAGAATAGTGCTATTTAGCACGAATGAATTTGACACCATTGATGGAAAAGCTGGAAGAAGCCAAAAATGTCTTTTAGTCCTGAAATCGCCAAATCTATAGATAATAAAGGAGGATAGTCCAACCAAATTTAAGTCAAGTGGCATCTTAAAAACTATCCCCTTAAGAGTCATTTAGTTGAGATTGTTATCCCGAAATATCTAATACCGGAATTAGTTATCCCATGATTACCCAAAATAACTTATCCCACCATGTATATGGGATAAGTTATCCCATCACTGTGGTGTAAATAGTGGGATAAGTTATCTCACTATTGATTAATCCCTCCAACCAAACACTCATTCAGTAGATCTTTATATTTTATCCCGAAATTACTTATCCCTTGGATTACTTATACCTCAAACCAAACGACCCCTAAAATTCTTACAATAAAAAAACTATTATTTTACAACAAAAAGCTATTTTGTTAATTATTTAAATACTTAATATTATTTCTTATTTTATATCTATCTATAATCTCTCTCTCTCTCTCTCTCTCTCTCTCTCTATATATATATATATATATATATATATATATAAAGTGTGGAGACCCTTAGAAAAATGATTTGAACTTTTTGTCCTTTATTAAAAGACTTTTCTTTAGACAAAACTGTCTTTTCACTATTTTTTTAAAATTTATTATTTAATTATTTTTTATTATATTAACTAGACTTCCTAAAATATATGAGACTCCTAAAATATATGGTAGGAGAATTAATTAATATTTTTCTTTCTACTAGACTTCCTAAAATATATGAGACTCCTAAAATATATAGTAGAAGAATTAATTCAAATTAAAAAAATACTCCTAAAATAGGACTCTATAAATTAAGAAAATACTTCTATAAATATTGAGATGTACGTTAAATTAGAGAACAAACCGGTTTACCTATTGAAGAATATGATTGATGCTCATCTAACTTGATTCGATTGCATGA
The DNA here is from genome assembly GCF_002878395.1 of Capsicum annuum. Taxonomy (NCBI): domain Eukaryota; kingdom Viridiplantae; phylum Streptophyta; class Magnoliopsida; order Solanales; family Solanaceae; genus Capsicum; species Capsicum annuum. The sequence goes on along the minus strand of NC_061122.1, from coordinate 162,386,959 downwards.
CTAGATTGGTGGATGCTTGATTTTCTAGCCCTCAACTTCTTCACTATTTTTTTCAACATAATATATATATATATATATATATATATATATATATATAT
>NC_061122.1:162347064-162386761 GCF_002878395.1 Capsicum annuum | reverse complement strand
CAGATAAGAATTAGTTGGATAAAAATAGAAGCTTTGTGATCACTATTATATTATTTTGTATAGTTTACAGGTCGTAGATGAATGTCGATTGTCTTTGAAAAATTTCTTGTGTAAAGGTTAGGATTAATTGTATTGTTTTGATATCTTTATTATCTTATTGTTATATTTTAATTGACAGATACTAGATGAATGTGGGTCGACTAATTTATTAAATTAAATAAATACAAATTTGAACCCTCAAAAGTATCGGGACAAAGAAAGTAAAACTAAACCTAAAATTTCTTATAAATTGAGAATGTTCTTTTCTATAACAATAACTTCACAATATAGTTCTCAAACAAGTTTGTTCTTTGTTATCATGTTCACAAATTTGCTTGTGATTTGAGGTAAACTTTCTAAAATTTTTGTTCTCGATGTTTACAATCTTGATAATATCTATGATTAAAGAAATAAATTTTCTTCTGATTTGAGGTAAGTTTTCTAAAGTTTTAGTATATTTATAAAAATAAATTATCATGTATTGTTTTTAATAAACAATTACTAATTGAGATATCAAAGTGATTTTGTAAAACTAAACTCCTTGAAGCAAGGTACACGCGTGAGGCGCGTATGATATGACTAGTGTGTGTATATATATATATATATATATATATAATCTATATCTATATCTATATCTATAATCTATATCTATAATATATTAAAAGTGTGAAGTGCCTTAGAAATATTGTTTTAATTTTTTGCCCTTCATTAAAAGACTCTACATTAGACAAAATTGTCTTTACACTATTTTTCTTAAACTTTTTTATTTTTTATATTTACTAAAATTTTACTTATTAAACTTTTCTATTAGACTACACAAGAAATTCTAAATTCTAGGACTTTAAACAACTATTTTTTTAACCTAATATAACTATAGTTTCTTTAATAGTTTACCTTAATATTATATTACTTTTATGAATTATTAATTCAATGTAACTAGGGGGTTTGGGCCACAGGTGACAAAAGAGTTTTAAAATGAGGTGTAGGTGACACAAGTCTTAATTATTAGTTGGAGGTGACAATTACTTTATTATGGATTAATAAAGTTGAGAAAGTTTAAAAATAACCTACAAGTTTTTAAATTTATACTTTGATCCCAATGTTTACCTAAAATAACGAAAAACGGAGAAAAAAAGCGTCTTTCTCTCTCTTCTCATCTATTGTTGTTTTCTCTCTCTTAGCGATTTTTGTTATTCATTGTTTTTGCTTTTTTATTCATTATCTTCTACTTCATTGTCATCATCTTCTACTTTATTATCACCTTCATCTTCTTCTTGTCGACCATTTATTGTTGTTATTATGTTAGTACAATGCTATTTCTGTGACCTGATCAATTTCTTAGGTCAAATTTTGTTTACTACATCACTTTTCACTTTGGCATTACTTCATAGGTGACTTTGATAAGTAAAATTGTGATTTTTATTCGTATTTGTTACCTGGGTGCACTTCTATTTTTTCAACAATGGATAGAACCTTGATTATGAATCCAACATAAGTGCCCACAATTTAAATAGATCATCTGGTGCATCAAATGAGTAATCTGTTGCATCAGAAGATTTATCTATTACATCAGACTGTTTATCTGTTGCATCAGGATGTTTATCTGTTGCACCAGACTAATTATCTGTTGCAACGAATGATTAATCTATTTGGAACAACACAAATCAACCCCTTTCACAAACCCAACAGATAACCAACATGTTTCAACTCTTACTATTGCTACTGGATCCAAAATTATTCCATATGTCCAATTACCCGTCCCAAATTTCCTAATTCAATTTCTCATTTTACTCGTCTTTTTCATTAATCAAGAAAAGATTTAAAAAAATCCATGTTTTACCCTTTACATTAAAATGAAAACATCATTTAATAGTGGGACTATACGCGGACCAACGTTAAAATTTTTCTTCTCTTATGAAATTTTGATTGAATAGCAAACAATGGTTATTTCAAACACGTCTACTGTACCACCAACTGATTAGTGGGTTATGGTAAACAAGACATGTTATTAATTATTTTTCTTAATCAATATGGCATCTCAATTTAGGATGGGTAATTTGAGGCGGAGGGAGTACGAATTAAAACATTAGAGCCAAGCAACAAACTAGTCATTTGTTAAAACAGACTATTTATCTGTTGCATCAGACTTCTTATCTGTTGCAACATGAGCAATCTATTTTGAACAACACATCAGCTCCTACCACAAACCCAACAGATAAATCTTGCTATTGCTATTGAATTCTAAATTATTTCTTTTTACGTCGAATCGTCGACATGTTTGTTGAAAAGATAATAGACAGAATGAAAATTAAATATGGATTAAAACGTCAAAGATCAAACATAATTTTTTGATTAAACAAAAACAAATAAAAATACATATAATAGACTAAAAGAAAAATAATAATCTAATTATTATTATTATCATCATCATCATTGTCAGCCGACCAATCTTCAATCGAAAGTAGCAAGGCCCTCCTCAGCCTGCGTATCTCGCGGAGCATTCTTGCTCTAACTCCTCCCTGTTCCCATTGCAGGTCACGAACTTGATTCTGAAGTTCATTCACGGCGTCTTGCAGAAAAGCAGCGTCCCACATGGGTCAACCATAATCTTCTAGAGTCTAATATGAAAGACGAGATGCAATAAATAAATACAGTGTAGTTGAATGAATGATTGAGTAAGGAGGAACCTATTTATAGAGGGTTGAATTTGAATGAGAGGTAAAAAGACGTGACTATTCACCTCCATTCATTAATTATATTTTTTATTAAATTAAGAAAATAAATATTGTGATATAAGTCATGACTTTTTATATTATTATTATTAATTAGTTCTTTTGAAGAACCATTTTTATTGAGTTGTGGCAACAGATTCTATATCTGTTGCATCAAATAACACATCTGTGACAACAGATATATTATCTGTTGCAACAAAGATAAAGTATGTTGTATCAGATAACCTATCTGTTGCAACATATAATCTAACTGTTCACCTCCATTTATTAATTATATTTTTTATTAATGTGAAAAGTAATGACTTAATTAAATTAAGAAATATTGTGATAAGTCATGACTTTTCAGATTATTATTAATTAGTTCATTCCAAGAACTATTTTTATTGAGTTGTAACGACATATTCGATATCGGTTGCATCAGATAAATCATTTTTAACAACAGATATATCATCTGTTGCAACAATAGTGAACCTGCTGCATCAGATAATATATTTGTTGCAACATACAGTCTATTTTTTTTTTAAAAAAAACTATCATCATATCATTAATCCAAATTTGCTTACTTTTTTATTTTATATAAATAAAAACACCTTTTCAAATTCCTTAATAAAATAATAATCATTTTATTATATAATAAATAATTTTAAAAAACAAATTCAAAAACAAAAATGGTGAAAAGTCACGATCAGTTATTAAATTTAAATAACCGTTCTTTTACGATTATAAATTGTGTTTATCATTTATTTTCTTATTATTTATTTACGAAACATTTTTCATATTGAATAATCGGAAAGTCATGTCTTTTCTTTTTCACCCTCTTAATAACAACAATAACCTTTTTTTATTAATAACCGCCAGGTACAACATATGATTGATCTGTCGTAGCAGATTAACCTCTGTTAACACAAATTGCTCAATCCCTACCACCAACCGTTGACATGTTGAGAACAAGGAATAAACAAAATGATTATTAAATACTAAATAAGAATTAAAAATTCAAAGTCGACAACAAAATGAAATAAATGTTTATAGATTTTTGAATCCCTTAGGTAGATTCGATATACAAAAGAAGGAAAATACATGAGCTAAAATAAAAAAACATTACCTAATTATTATTACTACAACTATTATTATTGTCAATCAGATATTTTTCATCCGGAAGCCTTGCTCTGAAGTCAGCCAAATCTCTCTGGAGTTCATCAAACTGCCTTTGAAGTTCATGCAAGGACTCGATATGAATATTCTTGTATGAATCTGGATCATCCATATTTGTAAGGAGGAACCTATTTATAAATTATTGTATCTCGAAAAAAAAAGAAAATTACTTTAAAATAAATCTAACAGATGAGTAATCTATTGCAAAATATATTCTTTCTGTTAGATAAATTACAAATAACATACCGATAATCTTTTGTAACAGATGTATATATCTGTTTGATTTTTACAATATGTTGATCAATTGTCGTAACAGATTTTTACAATATCTGTTCGAAGCCTCGCACTGCATCAAACAAGAATGGAAAACCAATAGAAATTCCCCTGGCTAAAATTTATATGGTTGGGTTGCTTGCTCGGGGTGATGATTATATGCCAGAAGGTGCGGTAGGATAATGTCTTCGAGGGAAAATGGGTGGTTGATGGAAGACTATATCATCTGAGAGCTAATTGAAGAAGAGACATAAGGTAGAAAGTAACTTCTAACAAACCTGGGCGATGGAATTATCTAAACAGATGCGAAATCTGAATCAAGTGCAAATATGAAAGTGTATCCGGTAATGTAATTTCATCTATTATCTCTCTGAAAGAAAAATAATGCAGATGAACACTTTGCTAGGGAGCTGCGTGGTCGAGATTATCACCTAGGTAGAAAATAGGAAAAGACCAACAAAGCAGCCTCATAGGCATCGAGGGTTGAAATGATGTTTAGCAAATCTAGAAAACTTACACCAACAACAACTACAATTAAAATAAGGAAACTAAGGGAAGACGGAAATTTCTGAATTTTAAATTTCATCCCATGCCTTCTTGTTTGTGTTTTCGATCAGGTCCACTGCCGTTGAACTGATCGGAACCACAAGCAAGATTCAAAGAAAAATAGAGTATCACTACTTCCTTAGGAATATGGAATAATTGATTGTGTTTTCTTGCCTTAGCATGCTTTCAACATTCCTTGGTAAAGATCATATGCTAGCTATAGTATGTGAATCCCGATAATTTTTAAGCTTACCTCCAGCTTGCTGATTCTATATTCAAGCTGGTCGTTGCCATCTTCGAAGTTGGTAAGGAGTTCCCCATCTCTTGTGAGGTCAATCAGGAACACTACCTTCAAAGTAGTGACATTCTAGAAGACCTTCAAAATACTTTTTATAGAAGCCTTAAAAGATACATGGAGGGTCTCTATGTTTGTTTTATGTCAAAATGTGTTGATGCATGTTGAAGATGTGGTCCTAATAATTGAACAATACACTTTTATCGAGCGTTGCTCCATGCATCTTGCTCAACCAATTTGATAAATTAGTAGGCATGGAGTTACGCAGCGTGTGATCTAAACTGACTCTACCAAGCCTATCAAATGTTACATAACTCCGAGGTCATTACCTTATCAAAAAATATGTCTGAGTTAGTGCACAAATCAAACAAGCTCAATTTATCAACCTTTCTGCTGATGATTCTTCTCTAATATAGATGACAAGATATATGCTAAGCAAAAGTCTACACCGTCGCCAGACATGCTTTTCTGGGAGCAATCAACAAATATCTTCAGATTAATTGCTCCCAAGCAAGCATGTCTGGCGACGGTGTAGACTTTTGCATAGCAGATATCTTGTCATCTATATTGGAGAAGAGCGATCAACAGAAAGGCTGAGAGATTGAGCTCATTCAATTTGTGCACTAACTCGATCATATTTTTTTGATAGGGTAATGAGCTTGGAGTTACGTAATGTTTGATAGGCTTGGTAGAGCCAATTTAGATCACACGCTACGTAATTCCATGCTTACTAATTTATCAAATTGGTTGAGCAATATACTTTGAGAAACGCTCGATAAAAATATGTTTTTCAACTGTTGGGACCACATCTTCAACGTGCATCAACATATTTTGACCTAAAACAAACACAGTGACCCTTCATGTATCCTTTAAGGCTTCTGAAGAAAGTGTTCTGAAGGGCTTCTAGAATGCCACAACTTTAAAGGTAGTGTTCCTGATAGAGCTCACAAGAGATGAGGAAATCCTTACCAACTTTGAAGAAGGAAACGACTAGCTTGAATACAGAATCAGCAAGCTGGAGGCAAGCTTGAAAATTATCGGGATTCACATACTACAACAAACATCTGATCTTCTCTAAGGAATGTTGAAAGTATGCTAAGGCAAGAAAACATAATCAATTATAACCATATTGCTAAGGAAGCAATGATACTCAATTTGCCTTTCAATCTCGTTTATGGTTCTGATCAGGTCAATGGCAGTGGACCTGATCGAAAATACAAACAAGAAGGCATAGGATGAAATTTAAAACTCAGAAATTGCCGCCTTCGCTTAGATTTGTTATTTTAACTGCAGTAGCTATTGGCATAAGTTTTCTAGACTTACTGTACATGATTTTAACCCTCGATACCCGTGAGGCTGCTTTGTTGGTATTCTTTTATTTTTTATCTAGGTGATAAGCCCGACCATGCAGCTCCCTAGCAAAGTGTTCATCTGCATTATTTTTCTTTTAGAGAGACAACAGATGAAATTACATTAACGGATACACTTTCAGATTTGCACTTGATTCAAATTTTGCACCTGTTAAGATAGTTCCATTAACCAGATTTGCTAGAAGTTACTTTCTACCCTATGTCTTTTCTTCAATTAGCTCTCAGATGATATAGACTTCCATCAACCACCTATTTTCCCTCAAAGACATTCTCCTACTGCACCTTTTGGCATATAATCATCACCCTGAGCGAGCAACCCAACAATATAAATTTGGGCTAGGGCAATAACTATATTGGTTTTCCGTTCTTTTTAGATATACAGTGCTAAGCTTTGAAGGCCCTCTAAGGATCCAATGCACCCTAAAAGTTAGTCCAATCACTATTGAATCCTTTTACAATGACACCAAAACTAGATCCATTCACAATGCTTGACAAATAAACATGAGCAACAACCAACATTAAATCTTAACAGGGTATCAGAACCATATTCATGGTCCCTCAGCCTTATCAGTTTAAACCTACCAAACTTAACTATAAAATTGCAGACATCTTGTTCGAATGATCTATGATAATCAGTAAAAACAACATTCACAAAATTAGTGCACTTTATGTGTGTTTCCATGATAACATTATCAGTAATACATAACTCCCACATATAAAGTGGTTCCATCTGCAAGAAGCTTATTCCTCCGAACCCATCTTTACCGTAACCTCTTGTGATAGTCCGACAAAAGTTGATCAACTGTTAGTTCCTTATATCTACAAAGAAAAGGAAAAAAATTAATGTCACAAAAAGAACATTATCCATCTGTTGCATCAGATGTGGAGTCTATTGCAACAGATGTAGAGTCTGATAGAATACATCAAGCCAGCCTTTCTGGTGGTTTGATTTGTTCCAACAGTTTCTTTATCTATTGCAACATCAACAACAATATAAACATCAATAACAAAGAAACAACAACATTTTTTCCAACAACATCATCAACAACAAAGAAGCAATATCCTTTGTTTTAGAACTATCAACAACACCACACCAAAAGTTCCAGCAACGTCAACCCCAACAAGGCTTTTAAACTTTTCCCAATAAATGACTTTTTTTGCATATTGTAATAAAAATTCTCGATTTGTTTATTCAACACTTAAAAGTTCCTTCAAATTTTTTAATAACTATGATATGGGTAAATAGTAATTAAATAAAAAATAGATGTAAATAACTTGAAAAGAAGAAGACGAGAATGAAAGAGCAATAATGAATCATACCTTAATATCAAAAAGGGGATCAAAATAGCAATTTCAGTTGAGAAAAGATATAGATCGATTTAGATCCTAAAGGATCTTTATGAGAAGAGAAGAGAAAAGAGAGAAAAAAGGATGTGACCCTAAAAAGGAGAGAAAGATGATGAGAGTTAAATAAAACAAACTGCAACTGAAGGAAGAGATGAGATAATTTCTATAGATGTATCGTGTACGTAGACGTGGGGGTTTTCAATATTCATTAATTAATATTCATTAATTTTATTAATAATTTGAGGGGCACGAGGAAGACTAAGACTAGTGACATTGAAAAGACAAGACAAAACTACTCAATGAACTCACTTTTGAGATATCCAACAAATATTTTTTACCGCCTTTAGTAGTAAGTATAATATTTGATATTATCTATTTAGACCAGAAGCTTGCATTAAAATTAAAAGAGAAAAAAAGATTTTCAAACAAATATGTCATTTGTTGCAATATATATAAATATCTATTTAGAAATCCGAACAGCTCAGTCATCTATTTAAAAATCCCAACAGCTCAGTCATTTGTGACAACAGATGAAAATATCCATTTGATAATTAATTAAATTAGATATGTCATCTGTTACAATAGATATAAATATCTATTTAAAAATTGCCAACAGCTTAGTCATCTGTCACAACAGATGTAAATGCCTATTTGATAATTAAATTAGATATGTCATCTGTTGCAATAGATATGAATATCTATTTGAAGTTTTTCAACAACCCAGTCATTTCTTGCAACAGATTTTATTGCAATTGATTTAGGTGCAGCTAAGGATGAATAAATGAGCTCGCAGAGTCAACTGCAAATCCAATCGAGTCTTTGTAGTTGCATGGCGTTGGTATTGCATTCATCTTGACCCGAGTCGTCGATCGATCATTCTGAGTTAAAATGAGTTCTCGTCAACTCAATGTTAGGATAGTCATAGTACTTAAGTTGATTTAGGTGGAACTAGGGATGAATGAATGTGCTCGCAGGGTCAACTATAAATCCAATCAAGTTTTTGCAATTGCATAGCATTGGTATTACGTTCATCCCGATTCGAGTCGTCGATCGATCACTCTGAGTTGAAATGAGTTCTCATCAACTCAATGTTAGGATAGTGATAGTATAGGTGGGACTAGGGATGAATCAATGAGCTCGCAGGATCAACTACAAATCCAATCAAGTCTTTGCAATTACATGGCGTTGGTATTGCATTTATTTTGACCCGAGTCATCGATCGATCACTCTGAGTTGAAATGAGTTCTCATCAACTCAATGTTTTAAAAACTATATCTTTTAAATTTTTTAAAATTAATTAAGATCAATTCGGACCAAATTAGCAATTTCAAAACTTGTCAATCTTTTCCAAAATTACAAATCAATACAAATATCCATTTGTGCGAAAAACTTTTCATTTCAAATCTTAAGTTCTCACTCCTCTCTCTCTCTCTCTCTCTCTCAGGGTCTCCTCTTCCTCTTAATAATACAAACATCAACTACTCAACATATTGCTCAACCCTTCAAAACAAGTCAATTTTCTTTCTATTTACGACTACATATAGTTGTTTTTTTAACTTTATAATCACTTATATCTGTTATTTTCTCTGTATTCGTAGGTAACAATGTTCGAGAAGAGTTCTACATTTTTTATTTATTCTAAAAAAGGGATTTTTAGTTAATGATGAAAAAGAAGACTTTTAGTTGTATTATCTTCGAGAATGTGTTAACAATTTTGAGTTTTGATGCTAAAAAGGTAGAAAGGACCTGAGAAAATCCTAGTTTTTCTCTCAGTATTTTGTTGACTGCCGTGGTATTGTTGGATGGTATTTGTGTTGTTGTTGGTGGCTGTTGTTGGTGGTGTTGGTATTTGTGTTTTTTGGCGGTGGTATCGGTGGTCTTAGTATTGGTATTAGTAGCATTGGTGGTGGTCTTGGTGGCATTGGTTGTTGTGGTGGTGGTCCATCTATTGTAATGGGTGAAAAATCTGTTGGGAGATATAAAATAGGTCTTAAAACAGATTCCCCATCTGTTCAAACTAATGGGTTATCCGTTGGAGTATTTTCTTGTAATGTGGCGTAGAATAATTTATTAAAATTTGTCCATCTGCTGTAACAGGTGAAATATCCATTGGGAGATATTAAATAGGTCTTCAAACATATTTGGGTTCCCTATCTGTTCCAACTGATGGGTTGTCTGTTGGAGTATTTTTATTAGTTATGTGGCATAGAATAATATATTGACATTGTCTCACCTTTTTTACAAAAATTATGCAGACATCAAATGCAATGTATTTTTTATTTTTTCTATTATTGTAGTTAAAAGATGTCTCCAAAAAGAAAAGAAACTGAAAGTGGAGAAAGTGGATCAACTTTTGATCACCAAACAAAAAAGGCTAGAGTACAGATAGATTCGGAGAAACTTCCAGAACAATCTTAATGGGGAAAAAATAAAGCCGAGGAAAGTTATAACTCCTCCCCACTAATGGGGCATGAAATAATATCAAAATTCCAGCATAATTCTGTCAAAACTATTAGTATTGACAAGTTTTGAGTTACGATGCCAATGAATAGCCCTAAAGCAGTATTTAGTGATCTTGTACTTAAATGTCATTTGGGGAAACCTTTTAACGAACTTAGGAGTATTATGAAAAAGGAAAACATAGATGGACTCTTTATGAAGAGCTGCTTTGCACACTTTCTTGAGCTGTCTAGGCCCGCCCTCTCCATTTCCCAATGATTATGGAATATGGCCTTCTAAAGCACAGGATCAAGTATGTGGGGGATGATGTAGGTTCAAAAGAGGGATGAAAAAATATGGATAAAGTCTGGATCAACTACTATGGCATGCCGATTTGTTTTGGATTGAAAGAGTTTACCATTGTGATGGGCTTGAGATGCGATCATCCAAAAGAACCTCCCATCAAGAAAACACCCCACAAAGGGTCTAACAAATGCAAGGTAAAAAAAGATGGGTTGTTGGGCATTGTTAGAACTAGCTACAGAGTGGAGGATTTGATGACGGATCTCAAGAATAAAGACATACCAAAGCACTACAGGGAGGCATTGTGCTTAGTTTGGTTTGTCCATTCCATTTTATTGGCAAGAGACGTCAGGAAAGTCATAGAACATGATTTGTTAGCGCTTGTTGATGATTTTGGGAAATTCAACGATTATCCTTGGGGATACGACAGCTACTACTTGACTATTAAATATTTACTGAAAAAGCTAAAGCCAAAGACGACCACATTATACGGCTTTCCTTAGGCTTTCATGGTAAAATTGATCACTATTTTTACTCATTTATTAATTTATATTGAATATACTTATGACTTTTTTTGCTTGCTTCCTGTTTATAATTTTTAGGCTTGGGCATGTGAAGCCATTCCTCCCCTCCGAAAGCATTTCAAGGATTACCTGGATAAGGTTTCTTATCCAAGGATCCTTAGGTAGTTGGCTGCAGCAGAGAGCAACAAAAAAATATTAACGAGGCTAATCTCTTTAATCCTCTGGATGATGCAGTACGTCTTCTTTCAACTAAAATAATTTACCTCAAATAAAGATATTGAAACAGATGAAAGCGACAAATGGGTCGTCTGATGCAACATATTACCCGTCAACTACAACTGGTGCAACAAATGGGTAATCTATTGCGATAGATGATCCATATTTCACAACAGATTAACCATATGTTGCTCTGGTCTCTGAACTCTACTTAAGAGATTACCCATCTACTGTAAATTATGCAACAGATGGGTAATTTGATGCAATATATTATTAATCTGTTTCAATAAATAGATCAGATGTTGCGGTAGCTAAATTGTCTGTTACATAAGTTAGTTGTGTTAACATAAACCGGGCCCCATGTAATCCAACTGACTGCAAATTATTATTATATGATTTAAATTTCTCGTGTCTTTTTTTATAGGTTGTGCATTCTTGGATCGTGCCTACCATTGATGAGCTGGGGATGACTTTTTTTCTTACTCTGGGTCCATTTAACACAAAAGAAGACCCAACGGTGGAGTTAATAAAGAAGGAATTAGATGGAGCAACATCCATAAGAAGAGTAGTTAGGCAAGGTCAACCTAATGTTGAAGCTCTTCACGACCAACCTCAAACTGCAACAGATCCAGGTTCTTCTTCTGCGGGTATTGATGGTGGAGTTATTCGTGATAGTAGCATCCATCCTGCTGCTTCTTCTGTTGCCAGCCGTGATTATGAGCATGTTGGTGCTCAGCAAAAAATAAATATGTTTGAAAACACCCCTTGCATAGGTCCTCCCTCTTACCCCCACACTGGTCCCTCCCACCCTTACAGTGGTCCATCTCACTCCTCTTCACCCTTATATTCTCATTGCAAATGTAAAGTGCGCAAGGATAGAGAGGATAAACTCTTTGAAAAGATAGAGGCTATTGCTGAAGTTGCTAAGGAGTTAAAATCCAGGAGGGGTGTCATACCATCCAACAAGGTGAGGGATCCATGCACTCCTACAGTGAAGGTTAGGAGGAAGAGAAGAAAAATTAGACAAATTCTCTCCGTTCTAAAATTAGCAAAAATTTCAACTCTCCCCGCTCCAATAGTTATTGAAGTTCAGGGGCCGCCGAAGAAGGTGGACATATTCGCGGCACTTGGCAAGGAGAAGAAGGAACTGGAAAAATTCATCAAGATGAAGGTTAAAAAAGAATACACCATGTATTCATTTGCCGCCAAAGACTTCTCGAATATGAAAAATATGTGCGTGTGGTACGAGGACAAGGTAAGTTTAATTTTGCTAACCTTGCCTTCCAATATACTCCATGAAAAAGAATCTAAGCAGCAGATGTGTAATCTGTTGCAAAAACTTTGTATTCTATTGCAACATAATACACATCTGTTGCATAAGTTGTGTTGGGTGGGTAATCTGTGAACTGATTCAGAGAACCCTCTGCATCGGATTCATTCCACTGTGTTTTTATTTCTTATAATTACTAAACTATTTAAAAATTGTCTTTTTATTCCACAGTATGTTGATGAAATTCTCTGCCTCATGAGGGGCAGGCAATTAGTGTACCCGGATGCTTATAATGCTACCGATAGGATAATAGACCTCAACTTCTTTAATAATTTCAAGGATAGGTACGCTAAACTCTATAAGATAGCTGATTCCGGTGGCCCAGGATTTGATCTGATAGTTTCTATGTTCCAATGGGATGAAGAAGCGAATAAATATGTTAGAGAAAAGAGGCCATATCCACATGGCAAGAGCTGGACCAAGGCAAAGAGAATCCTTACAGTCATGAACATGGATGTCACACATTTTCTAACTGTTGAGATACTACTATACGAGGAAAAGATTAAGGTTTATGACTGCAACTTACCCGTCTTCAGCGAGAAGACGTTTTTAACCCACATGTAACCACTCTTGAAGTTGTTGCCCAAGTTGTTGATGCATAGTAAGTTCATGGATCATTTGCGAGCTGAAGTTTTGGCGAAGGAATCATGGGATTTTGAAGATTGAAATAAGAACATCCATCTCCCAATAAATACAACCAGTGCAGCGTACGGGCCGTACTCACTTGCATACATCGAGTATTTGCTGACCGACACACAAATGACCGGTGTGTACAACACCATTGTGGGAAAGATGTTATGGGTCTGGGCATATGGGGTACTAACCAAATGGTTGGAGCCCGTGTATAAAAAAGAACATGTACAAATACAAAGACGAACACAATAACAAATTTTTATTTCAAGGCAATTCACTTTACATCTAGTGGCAATAATTTTTATGCCTGGCCAAGTTGAATTTTTATAATGCAACAGATTTTCTATCTGTTGTAACAAATATAGTACCTGTTGTGACAGATCGATTATCTGTTGGAATAGGTTGGTCATCTGTTGCATTATGCAGATGTTCCCAGTCTGTCTGTTGCAACAGATATATGATTTGTTGCAACATATATTCTATGTATTGTAACTAATCAGTAATCTATTAGAGAAAATAAAAAAAGTAGGAATACTTGTTATATAATTTTCAGAAGATGACCTACGTGTTGCATCTCATGTTGCAACATATGTCTAAATCTGTCTAATAAGATATGTTGTCTGTTGAAGCAGATGTATTATCTATTGCAATATTTAAATCTAGTACTCCTTTTTAATTAACATGTTCAAAACTAAGAATTAATTATATTCATAGATAGAATAAAATAAATCAAAGCCTTCAGAAATTACATGAAATAACTCAACAAATAAATGAAATGTAAAAAATATCATTATGGGTACAAATATCTACTCTATAAATAAATCAACAAGTTAAATCAAAGAGGATAGGTTGTTACATTGACGGACTCAAGCTATAAAGATCTAATCAATATGGACAAGTTGTTCTTCGTCCGGTGCTACGGAATTCAGCTTTGGTCGTCATGAATCTTTAACGTCGGTTGCGTACGACTTCTGAGCTTTTGCTTCTCTGTATTTCTATAAAAGAGCAACATATCTTTTGCAGAGTAATCCGACACCAAGTCCATCATTTGGTACTTGTAATCCATTGCTAAAATACTCGGCATAGGTGGCAACAAAAGAATCACAAGTCCTGTGTTATAAAAAAATAGATAATCAATATTTTGCAGTTCATGCAAGCATTGTGAAATTTGTGAAATGAAATTAAATTATGATACTTAAACTTATAGACTACCAATGGTTTGTTGAGCGATTCCGTCAACATATTATACATCAAATGGATTAGCCATTTTATCTCTGTATGCTTCAATTGTCGACCAATCAATACAAATCTTTTTGTTCAAAAAGCCACTCATATCAAGGTAAGTAGGTAATATTTTAGCAATCTTTTGTATCTCAGACGACGACCCGGATCGTCTCCTTCATAACATCGAGTCATAAACTCGGATGCACCTCTCTTTTAGAATGACGACAACCAACACCCAATGGATTTCATCACCATAATTGATTAGGATATATACTTCATCGACCAAATGCCAAGGTAAGCCATCTGGAATGGTAAAACTTTTGATGATGTTGATTAAGCATTTCTCATTTTGGGAAACTTTCGGCTGCTGTTGACAATACCTATCGTAGGCATTATTGATGTAAACTTTGTACAAACAATTGCCTGTTGTGTATCGGTATTGTTCTTGTGTTTGCAACTTGGCCTTCTTTCGAAGGTAGTAAAAAATGACATCGATGTGCTACACATATTATCAAACATTTTGAATTACGTGATGAAAAAATCAATACATAGATGTAATTAAATAAAGTATTAATTAATAGTAATATGTATGGCATTTACCTCATCATTCCAGCAAGTTTGGGGCTGTGACATCAAATAGAATCAATTCTTTGTTCTGGGATATGCAATATTAAAGTCGAACATGTCAAAACCAAGACTCGATTCATTCACTTTGTAGCGCTCATAATTTTGTTTTTTTGCATGTTGATTTATATGTGTTAATGTCAGGTTCTTACAACAAGAATTGTATAAACCAATATCTATAAAATTAATTCATGTACCTGCCGGCATAATGCTTTAACAGCCCATCGATAATCCATTCTGAATAGTCTTTGATCAACTGTGTTAGTTTTTTTGGAGCCTCGTCCGAGATGTTAAACCCTTCAAATGGTTCCATTCTCCCAAACTGACAGGCTCCACTTTTTCTTCATCTTTGGAAGTAGTTGATGGATTATCAACTGTGATATTGTGCTCTTTGGCAGTAGCTGTGACATCCACCTAGAAAGTCAAAATTGTTAATGCTAAGTAGAGATATACAATAGATTTTCCATCTGTTGCAACAGATGAGTCTTCTGTTGTATCAGATGGATTATCTGTTGGGACAAATTCGAATAGGTAAATAAGAGCAGTATGATAATTTCAAACAGATGACCCATCTGTTGCAACATAAGACTCATATATTGAAACAGATAATAAATCTGATTAAACAGGTTAGATAACAGTTGCAACAGATGTATATATCTATTTGATAATTTTCAGCAGATGTATCATCTATTAAAATAGATATGTGCCTGTTTGTTTTTTTGGACAGATGATGTACATTCACATTTTTTGCAATCTTGATTTTTTTGATGATTGATGAAGCCTTGGAAGTGTCTTTCTTCTCCTCTTAACCGCCTTGATCTCTAGGGGAGTGTCTGGATATAAAATTCTCTTTGATGGAATGACCCCCTTCTTAGATGTCATTTCCTTTACAGAAGTAGTTAGTGCATTAATAGCATTAATCACTCCATAATGTTTTGCTTTGTAGTCTTGGTATTTGCATGAAGAACATTCGCTAGATGCGGCAAAATCTGAAGCAAAATTTGTACAACCATTATGATCATAGTCATAATGGCTTGTTGTTTCAAAAACCGTAAGAGGAGCATCATTAGCCCCACCCTCCAAAATTATTTTTCTTATGATGGCTGTTGCTCTAAACATTTTATTTTTATTCCATCAATGATCTGAGGATCCAATAAAGTTTGCACAGACCGTAAAGTAAGAAAAAATGACATATTCAACTCTCGGTTGGTCGGAACAAGCCACAGATGGACAATCTAAAATAAATTGGTACATATATTAAGAATGATGATGAAATCATTTAATCATTAATTAAAACAAAAACTTGATTAGAATTGGACTTACTGCTTCCTTGGGGGGGTTGAAAAAATCAAGAAATTTTACAGTTTTATCAGTTTTGGCCAACAACCATCTCAGAATTCTTGGACAGGAAACTTCTTCCTGGTAGTTCACTTGTTGTCTCAAATAAGGAATGACTTCAAATGCCCAAGCCTATAACATAACGCCAATAAATCAAAAGTATTATTGAATAAAAAATAATGAATCATAGCATGATAAAAGAAATATTTACCATGAAGGCCCATGGAAAGCCATATAAGTTAACTATTTTTGGCGTTAACGGAGTCAACAAATATTCGATAGTCATTTTAAAGCTTTCATAACCCTAAGGATAGCTGTTAAAAGCCTTAAGATCCTCGAAAAAATTTATTAAATCGAGGCTTATATTGTTGTTAACGTCTCTTGCCCAAAGAACATTATGTACAAACCAAACCAAGCACAATGATTGCTTGTGGTTCTTTGAAAGTCCTTTACCTTTCAACGCTTCTATCATATTTTTATTTTTGAAGCTTGGACTAACAATGGAAACCAGGTCATCACAATCACTCGACTTGTCTTTTTCTTTTTTGGGTGTGCGGGGTGCTTTTTTTGGGTCAGAGTAGGTATAACTTGAGAAGGAGAAGGAGGATAACATTTTAGTCCGGTAACTATGGAAAACTCCTTCCAACCAAAACAAACAGGCATGCCAAAGTAATTTATCCTCACCTCATCCATTTTATCTTTATTTTAATACATAAACCTGTGCTTGAGAAGATCATATACCATTTTAATCTAGAAACGAGCATTGTTGTCCTCTGACAAATCAAGCTATTTCCCAAAGCAGCTTTTCCTGAAATAAGAATCCAACTTTTGTTCTTGAAGTATTTTTTGAAGGCGTCAAAAGATTTTCCCATGACTAACTTAACCACAAGATCACCCATTAAATCTGTGGCACCATCGCACTGTATTCTCACAGGATAATGATCAATGCTGAAGGTTTTGACCAACTCTTCAGCGGAAGGGCTATTAGCATTTGGATCATCTCTTTTGAAAGATTCCTCCCCCCCCCCCCCCCCCCGTGTTCATTATCTTCTGCTCCTGATTGAGATAATGCTTGTAAAGCAAACTCATAGAGTGGTGGATGTAACTGCTCTGCTGTACTTGTTTCTTTACTTGGACTTGATTCAATTTCTTTTCTTTTGGGAGCCATGTTATCTTAAATTAACAGGAACATAACATAGATTATAATTGATTAATGCATAACAATAATATAACAGTTCCAACA
Source organism: Capsicum annuum (assembly GCF_002878395.1). Lineage (NCBI taxonomy): Eukaryota > Viridiplantae > Streptophyta > Magnoliopsida > Solanales > Solanaceae > Capsicum > Capsicum annuum. Next base: position 162,369,130 of record NC_061122.1, on the reverse strand, counting down.
GACAACTAATCTGTTGCACCAAGTATGTTATCTGTTGCAACATATAACCGACCTGTTGCAATGGATGAGTAATCCGTGAGAACCATAAAAACAACACTAATCTGTTGCACCTGGTATTTTATCTGATGCAACATATAACTACCCGTTGCAACGGATGAGCAATCCGTTGAAAACCATAAAAATAGATCACTAATCTATTTCATCAGGTATTTTATCTGTTGAAACATATAACCGACTTGTTGCAATGGATGAGTAAACTGTTGGAAAGAATAAAAATGAATCACTTATATTTTGCACCAGGTATGTTATCTGTTGTAACATAAATTTGACCTGTTGTAACGGATGAGTAAACCATTGGAAAAAATAAAAACAGTCACTAATCTATTGCAAAATAAAGAGTAAACTGTTGGAAAGAATAAAAATAGATCACTAATCAGTTATTTGCTGGATCAATATTATTTAGATTTCTTCCAAATAGAAGAGTCGTTTGTTGTAACAGATGAATTATCTGTTAGATTGTTCATCTATTGCATCAAATTTTCATAGTTGCATCAGATTTTCATCTATTGCATCAGATTTGCATCTGTTGCATCATATGATTCATTTGTTACATTAGATGTTTTATCTGTTGCAATACCATTTTTACCAAGACAAACAACAAATCAATCCAGCAACCCTAACACATCACACACACACACACACACACTAAGAACATCAACTGTGACGAAACATCACCAACAAATTTGACTCAACAGTACGACAACAAGAAGAAAAAATACCAGAAATTAGGATTTTATTCAGTCCACATTTCAATACTAGAAGAGTAGTTGACTTAAGTTTTTCTATTTTTTATAATTTTTTACCTGTGAAAAAGGAAATGGGACGATGAAGAACTCAAATTTGTTTTCGCCGGAGAAGTTTTCACGTCGATTGACGGTTGAAAGTCAAAAAGGAACTCGCTCGACTATTTATCGTCGGAGGTTGAAGGGAGAAATTTAAACTGTTGGTTGGGAGAGAGTTGAGAGAAGCTGGAGAAAGAGAGATAGAGTGGTTGATTTGGATTGAAGAGGGGTGTGGGTTGGGTTGATTTATATTTTTAAAAAGATTAGAAAGTTTTAAAAATATTAATCAAGTCCACAATTAACTTAATCAAGTTTTCTAATGATGTTTAACCCTTTACATTGGTCAATGTCATCAATCCTTCATTCAAGACTTAAAAGACACATTTTCTTCAATTTTCTCATGTAAATAGCACAACCACACAAGAATTCACAAGTCTAATAAACATGTTCACTACCAAAAAATTGCTTTTTATCCACGGTTTATTAGCTACGGTTATCAAAATCGTGGCTAAATTAACTAAATAATTAAAACTTCTCCACACTTTAGAAAATGTGGAAAAAATATCGTGGCAACTTGGGTGGAAAAAATATTTCATTCCCTCCTTAGTTTTTATTTGCCTCCAATTACAATTGAAAAAATATTAATTCACCCAAAAGTCTTTTTTCCTCCCAAAAATACATTTTCTCAGCTCCAAATCGCCACTTTGATTCCGGATTCTCTTTTCCCCCAAAAGTTAATTTTCTCAGCCCCAAATCGCGACTTTGCTTCTGGATTTTGGATTGAGTTCTTAAAATTGAACTTCTCTTCAATTTTTCTAGCTTTAATTGTAGTCTAAAGTGGTAAAATTACCTCTTCCAGGTAACAAATCTTTACAATTTGGAGTGTTTAAGGTAAAATTTGAAAATAGGGTTCTATATTTCTCCTGTTTATTGAAGTTTTGAGCTTATGAAATCTATAATTTGATGTGTGTTGCGGCTTTTCTAGGTGTTAACAATGGGAATGTTGATGGGATTTCTAGTTTTTAACAATGGGAATGTTGTTAGGTTTATCTAGTTATTAAGAATGAAATTTTGATGGGTTTTTTGAAATCTGCAATGGAACTATAGGAAAGTTGTGTTGAGAGAATGGAAGTATGGAAGTTATATAGTCAACTTGAGCTTCTAGACATGCTTGAAAAGTGGGGTTAGGTGGTGTATAAGTCTGACTAACATGTGTTCTTGCCTAAAATTCTTATTATGTGGGGTTTTAGACTAAATAGGTAGCATATCACCAGTGGAATTAAAAAACTATGTCTTGTATTTTGATAGTTATATAGCATAATTAGATGTAACTAGATTATTTCATATTCTTGATGAAGCAATGATGTGTAGTGTATTTGATATGATAACCAAGAAAAATTAATAAATAACTAATTATAAAAGGTTAAACACACCAATTATGTAAAAGAGTTTACATTTCCAGTATGTACAGTTAAAAAGAGTTTGTTGTTTCTTATTGTTATTTTTACTACAATTTCAGAAAAATATAGGTAATAATATAACAATTTGAGGGAAGATGGCAAAAGAAAAACAAGTAGGTCAAATCAGGCAAAAAGATTGATTTCAGGTTCTCCATTTTCAAGTCATTCAGATATTATTAACATAACAATTATATGCTCTTTAAGATCTAATTAAACTTGTGAACTTGAGATAGTATAACATGTTGTTCAATATAATATTACTAATATATAAGGGTATATTCTAAATGTAAATATATAAACAAAACTAGCCACCAGATGAATGAATTGGTGTAGTATAGTTGGCTTGGAGTTAGAATCATTGGACTGATGTAGTATGGATGGCTTGGAGTTAGAATCATTGGATTGGTGTAGTATAGATGGCTTGGAGTTAGAATCATTAGGACTATGACAGGCTCCAGTGTGACTTTGAATGAAAGTGCTCAAGATAGAATGCATAATATTGTCATAGCTGGAAGGTAAGGCTGCGTACAATAGATCCTTATGGTCAGGCCCTTCTCCGTATATTACGCATAGCGGAAATTTTAGTGCAACGGGCTATTCTATTTTAATTTTAGTGCTAATTCATGTAATGCAGAATAGAAGGTGAAATGGGTATACAAAAGTTATTAGGCCAAGACATCTAAGGAATTTTACAACTATCTTAGGAAATATTAAGATTAATTAATGGCCTAAGGAATATATGACACGTTCATTTGTAGAGCATAAGACAAGTTATTATCATTATTTTTGTACTTGATAAAATATTTGATTGCCAGATATTGCTCCTATTATTGCTCCAAGCACTGATGGTATCTAATTCATGAGGAAACGACTTTGGAAGACAACCTCATAGATTGAAAAGAACTTTATCAAACAAATAAGTGATCGTAAAGGTATTATGTTAGTCTTACTTCGAGGTCTTAATGTATGTACTTAACATGAGTAGAAGCCAGACTTTTTATACTTGACCATATAAGAAGTTTGTTGTATTTCTTTTTTACTTTATTTATAACTTCTAGATGATGACCATATAAGTAATCCTTTCAGGAGAAGTCTCATTCTAAAAGAATATGAAGCAGAAACACAAGAAGTTAACACAATCATTATTAGCAAGCCTGCGAGGACAGCAAGCTAACAACACTAACATAACTTCTCAAGATTTGGATCAATAAGATGACCATGTTGTGAATGAGAATACAGAATCTCATACTCTCAGTATTGAAAATCTAATTTCTTCTTCAAGATTTAATGAAGCTAGCTCACAAGTGAAAGAAGAGCCGCTACTTATCCAAATTAAAGGTTAGAAGTATTTTTATTTTCACTACTAAAAACCATAGGAAACATACTTCTATTTTAACAACTTTATCTTTACATGCTTAATATCAAAACTAAGTTGCAAATAATAGATTAAAGCTAATTGTTTGTTAAAATAATAGATACTTATATGTTATTATTTTCGATTAAAGCTAATTGTTTGTTAAAATAATAGATACTTCTACCGGAGAAGTTACAACTCAAAAGATGCAAGCTGATTGATTTGGAACTTAAAAAAAATAATAAAGTCATGGTGGAACTCAATGGAGATGGACAAGGAAGTGATAATGGTTCAAACTTGCTTGTGAGATTTCTTGGCAGACTTTCTCAAAAGTTTGTATTTTGTCCCATATCAGTTCCGAGATGAGATAGAATGCCAAAACAGAAAAAACAAGTAATGTAGGAGATTATTGAGGTAACTACCAAACTTTATTGTCATTCAATTAGTTTATCTTTTTTTTTTGATATATATTGATTTATGAATTACAAATATATTTGAAGGAGCATTTTAAGTTTGATTATGACAGTGGAGTTGATTGGGTGATGCAATCTTTACGCGATCGGTGGAGGTCCTATAAATATAAGTTACAAAATGATAACTTCTATCCCAATAAAAGTAAAGAAGAGCTACTTGAGAAAACTCCCAAAGAAGTTGATCTATTGTTGAGTGGACTGCTTTTGTGCATCACTATTATGATGAGAAGATGAAGGTAGTTGTTTTCATAATTTGATTCTCTATTTCTCTTTCTGTTTCATAATTTGTTTTTTTTGTTCCCTTCTACTATATATAACTGAATTGATGTTTGAGAATTACAGAAACAATGTGAACAAAATGTAAAAAACAGAAAGAAACATAAAGTTTCACATGCTGGTGGTAGCAAAAGCTATGCAAAGAGAGGTCGTCAGATGGTAAGTTTCTTAATCTTAAATTTTATTTGAAAATCATTTTCTAAATGTATTTCATGCTACTTATTTTTTTTTATATATATACTTGGTTAATGATAGGAACAAAAATTGGGAAGGCCTGTGTGTTGGAGTGAGGTTATTTGTCAACTTTACTGAAGAAGGATGGCAATTTTGTGAATGAAGAAGGGAAGATTTTAGCTATAAGATTCATATACTTGTCCATATTCAAATTTTAGTTTAGGTGTTGATTTATTCATGTCTAATTTTACTCCGCTCGCTATCACAAAGTAATTAATAGCCTAGACATATGACAATATTTCCTTCAGTTACATGATTGTAGACATATGCCAAAATATTCTTTTTTCATATTTAAAATTTTCTTTTTTCAGCATGTAAATATATAATATTTGATAGTTTAAATAGGAAATTCGTAAAAAATGATTGTCGAGTAAAATTTCAAATTTTATAAAAGTAATAGTCTGATTTGTTAAATCAAAGTAAGTCCTATTCGTTATTCTATGGTAGGAACATTTGTGTGTCATAATAGTGCTATGTCAAAGGTTGAATGTTCAAGATGGTTGCAGGCTTAAAATAGATTACTTATTATGGATAGGTTTATGAAATAGATATTACCAGCTGATCTAATATGTATATTGTGTAAACAAATGTAAAAAATAAGGGATCATCTATTCTTTAGATATTTTTAGTGAGAAGCTAGTTGTGTATGCTTAGCTTAGTTTTGTACTAGGACAGTTTTGATGATTAATAACAGGGGAAATCATATAACTATATACAATTTAAGAATTAATATTACCAAAACTATCAATAATTTTTACTTTTTCATTCCACATTCAGGAATATGATAAACACATACACACTTCCAAGTGGTGTTAACAAACACTTTGGATATGTATTAGTCTGGGAATTTTTAAGCTAATAAAACTATAAGTTGTTTGATATGCAAGATGTGAGAAGTAGAAATATTTCATGTCAATGCCCCCTTTGCTTAAAGAGCCCATGGATATCATGACTGCTCTGCAACAAATGCTTATGTCAAGCTGGTGAAAGCACTTTGTGCTGATTACAGTTCCCATTGCAAAAATACTTGGCGAATGGGATGGTATGTACAAGATTGATTCTGAAGGGAAAGCAAGGAAGGTTGTTGGATGTGGCTGTGTTGTAGTGAACGATTATGGTGAGGATACATAGGGTCTCCGCATCGTCCAAGAGTGTGAAATCTTATTAGATGGAAGTTGGTGATGGAGCTTAGGATTATGGAGCTAGAGAACCCCTGAGGCTATGTTTTGTTAGTTATCTATACTTGCATTAGCATTGAGTTTTTGAGTTTTCAAGCTAGTTATCGTTGTGTACTCTAAGTTTTGTTTTCCCAGGGAATATCATCTAATACTCCTTTAAGCTAAAAAAAGAAGAAGGAATATTTCATGTCATGAATTGAAATATTTCATGAAATTATTTTATTCTTCTTCTATATCTTCAGTACTTGAATGGAAATCACCATATTCCCTGCTTCAACTATTTGAATGTCACTGGCCATTCCATATTGTTGTTGTAATTGCTTGAATATATATCAGAGAGAATTTTTATCGGTACAAGGATATCTCATTTATCTATTTTGCTTGTAGGATAAAATATCGGAGCATCTACCTAAAGATCAGGAACTTGCTATTAGTTATGGTGTTCCTTCGAAGATACTAGCTCATCCTAACGACGCCATTGGAAAAGTGTTTGGATCTGAATATTCTGAACGTGTGCGTGGTTTAGGTGGTAATGTATGTCCTTCAAAAGCTTTTGGAATGTCCAGAAATAGTCATGTGCATCTGGATAGCTCAAGCAGTATATCTCGTCAACGCATTGAAGATCTTGAGAAATAGGTAGAAACCTTGATAGAAAAGCTGACCGGATATGAAGAGACAAAAGAAAACTTGACAACTCTTCATAATTTTTTACAATCTAAATTTGGTAGTGAGTTGCCTACTTTGAACTAATCTTCTTAGCCTTTAGTTTATTTTGAAACAAACGGATATGGAGTTTCTGTAACTTTTAACATTTAGTATTTGTGTTATCTTTTATGAATATTTAAGATTTGGACCTTATCTTTTGTGATAATATATTGAACAATATCAGAACTTTGATAATTATGTTGCAATTAATATCAATCGTGTGTGTAATGATCAATTTATAAGTGAATGTGTATCACTATTCAGGAATTAGTATTAGACTATATTAGTGTATTTAAAAGGCAAACAATTTCAATATATATATTTGAAAAAATCTGGGCTCTTTTGCCACGGTTAAAACCGTGGCAAGATTATATGCAAATTAGAACTTTTGCCACGGTTAAAACCGTGGCTAATTTATATGCAAAGTATTATTTCCTAAAAAATGGATATTTTGGCCACATTGAAAACCGTGGCTAATTGATATGATAGCAAAAATAATTAAAAATTTTAACGATGAAAAGACCGTTGCTAAATGCATTCGAAAACCATGACTAGTAAAATGTTACCACGGACGGTAAAACCGTGGCTAATTTACTCGCCACTCCCCTGTTGGACACACTTTTAACTGTGGCTAAACTAGTTAGCCACGATTTATGTACCATATAGCCACAGTTTTGCACGTGGCTAAAACGCATTTTTTTTTAATGGTTCTAGGCTTTGTTTATCTTCACAAGAATCTTTACCTAAGATTAACTTAAAAACCAGTCATATTGTTTACGACAAATAAATGGTATCTTTTATGTATCAACTGTTATGAAATCAATTATACTCCTAATCTCCTATGCACCAACTAACATGAAAAATTAAAGAATTTTAATAGGATTAAAAAAAGACTATTTATCTACTTTACGTTTTTTCTCTTCTCTCTGCATATGCATCATGTGAAGTTATGCTAAATATATCATTACAATTAGGATTACAAAAAAATTATTTACTTGCTATTTTTGTAGTTTATTTTAAAATTGAGCATGAATTGAATGTTCCATGATTTGCTCGACTTGAACACCTTGATCATAGATGAGTTCGGAGCCAAAAAAATCTATTTTTTTAATCAAAAATATCAAAAGGAATAACTAATTTTAAAAAAAAATAAAACGGATAAGTCGTGGGGGCTAACAACTTATAATTCACTGACGTGACAGCGACTTGTAAGTCGCCCATACCCCCAGTGACTTGCATGAAACGTTGACTGCCAAACATGCTGCATGATTAATTTGAAAAATGCTGCCATCCCTGCATGTATTACAGGTAAGAAGACAATCAAGAAAATAAAATATTCAAATCTTTCTTAGCTCACCTTAAAGTTTGCTGATTTAATTATTCCATCTTTGATTCTCTGTTTGCCTCCAATTCCCACACGTAAGCTACTAATTACACATATAGCAAGTGATTAATTAGAAAAATAACATATATATTATTCGACGTTGTATGTTTATTTATTTATTGACATGGTGAAAATATCAGATACGAGTAAATTTTTCTGTCGTTTAACATTCGATAGTCATGGACGAGTCAATTTTTTATATTGTTACTCAACTTAAGAAAATATCTTACTAAAGCCACTTATCTTTTTTTTGTTCTAACAATTTATAATTCCAAATTAATGATAAGGGCATAGAAATGAATATTGGAATTGGAATTGGAATTATAAATTGTTGGAACATTAATATATAGTGCAACCACAAGAACTCTAGCTAGGAAATAAGAAAACCCTATACAAACTCCTATAGAAACTCCACATTACCAAAATTCATGTAGTATCAAGAAAGTGATGACAAAATTTTGAAAGTGTTAGACGTGCGTAACAATTCACTAGTCATTGGTCATAAAATGTCACCTTACATTAAATTTATATAAATTCAAACACTTCTTCTCCTTAATAAACAACATACATGCACTTCCACAATAAAAGGAAAATCAAGAAATTTTCTCTTAAACAAGTTGTATCAATATCAAGATTCTATCAAAAACTTTGAATCATTATCAATGGTGGGTGGTGACTCCTCTAAGAAAGCAAATCAAGAACTCTCTTGTGATAAACAAGGTGGATATCAATATCAAGATTCTATCAAGAACTTTGAATCATTTTCAATGGTGGATGATGGAGATAAAATAGGCAATTACTTTCTCTCCGCAAAGAAAGAAAATCAAGAAATCTATCATGATAAATGAGGTGGATGTCAATATCAAAATTCTATCAAGAACTTTGAATCATTGCCAATGGTGGATGATGGAGATAAAATAGGTAATTACTTTCTATTAATGATATTAATGATAAAATAGGAAAATTATAAATTGAATGAAACTTTTTATTATTTTACCTTTTAGCTATATTAATTATATGGGTATAGAAATGAATATTGGATTTGGAATTATAAATTGTTGGAACAAAAAAAGATGTGACTTTAGTTGGACATTTTCCTAAGTTGAGTGACAATATGAAGAACTGACTCATCCATGAATATAGAATGTTAAACGATAGAAAAATTTATTCGTATCCGATATTTACACAATGTTAATAAATATATAAACATACAACGTTGACTAATATATATGTTAGTTAGTATTTTTTTAATTAATCACTTGCTATATGTGTAATTAGTAGCGTACGTGTGGGAACTGAAGGCAAACAGGGAATCAAAGAAGGAATTAAATCAACAAATCTTTGAGGTGAGCTAAGAAGGATTTGAATGTTTTATTTTCTTGATTGTCTTCTTACCTGTAATACATGCAGGGATGGCAACATTTTTCAAAGGAATCATGCAGCATGTTTGGCAGTCAGCGTTTCATGCAAGTCGCTGGGGCATGGCTGTCACGTCCCGACTTACAAGTCACTGTCGCTAGCCCCCCACGACTTGTCCATTTTTTTTTTAAAATTAGTTATCTCATTTGATATTTTTTATTTAAAAACTAGCCTTTTTGGTTCCGGATTCATCATAGATTAAGGAATCAATTAAATCAATCTATTTCTCTATCGGATGGAAAATCTCCATTTGTAAGTGCAAAGTATTTTCTTTTAATTAATCATGCATATATTATCAATCTTATTTAACCAAGTGATTTATATTTGACCAATATTTCTCTGAAACATCTTATCTTATTAGGTTGTCTTATCAGCAAAATGACAAGTTAATGGAATTAGTAGTGCAAAATTATGAATATCGTCCGTCAATTTATAGGAAGGAATTGGAAAATCTAAAGAGGTACAAACACAATTTTTTCCTATGTTACTCAGACATTTTAAAAATATCAATGGGTATATGTCGAATTCTTCAAAAATATATTATTTTTTAAGAATCTGACACGAGTACGATAATATTTTGGGAGAGTCCGAACATGCACAAAATGCATATACATGTGTAATGAAATAATGATTACTTTCTATATAATTTCTTTAAAACAGATTTAAGTATTAAACTCTAGGAGTTTAAAATTGATTAAAATTTTGATCGTGATGGGATTGAATGTATGTATCCATTTGATTTTTTATTATGTATGTTCAAGTATGTATTTAATTTGTCCTTTAAGTTAGAATACTTTATATATCACTGGTTAGCATCAAGTTTACAAAAACATTTAACTTAAATTTAGAGTTGTTTATTTTTTTTGTTATGAAATGATAGTTTTTTGTTGTAAGAATTCAAATAGATAGTTCTCAAGATGACACCTATCTTAAGTTTAGGTTAGACTATCCTCTAATATATATATATATATATACACACACACATAGAGAGAGAGAGATGAAATAATATGAAATGACATAATATGAAATCATAATAGTTTTCATCAAATAAAAAGAAATCTTAATTGTTTATACCACGATACGAGATAATATCAAACAAATAAATAAAAAAATCAATAAAAATCATAATAGATTGCTTCCAACAGAAATCGATCTTAATTGGTTTTTACCAAAATATGATATAAGAAATAATATTAAATATTTAAATAATCAACAAATAGTTTTTTATTGTAAAAGATAATTTTTTGTTGTAAGAATTCAAAGGGGTAATTCTCAAGATGCCACTTGCCTGAAATTTAGGCTAGACTATCCTCCTTTATTATATATACTTTATATATCACTGAGGATAGTCTAGTCTAAAATTAAGACAAATGTCATCTTGAGAACTATATATTAGAATTTTTACAATAAATAATTATCATTTCATAACAAAAAACTATTTTGTTGATTATTTAAATATTTAATATTAATTCATATTTCATATTTCAGATTATTTAAAAGTTATGACATGACAATCATGTATTAGTCAATTAATATAATGAAACAATTTATATATAAAAGAATATAGTCATTCCAAAATACATAAAAAAAAAAAACTATTGAAAAATGATGTCATCTCTCAAAATATGTAAACAATATAAATAGTGATATTATATATATAAATATTTATAATTTCATTACAATTGAGTAAATCAAGATTCAAGAAAAATTTATAAATGAATAACCAATTAGTAATCAAGAAACTTATATGGAAAAAAATATTATGACAAGAAAGTTATTTGTAAATAAAAATATTTTGATAGAGATGTCATCCATTAAAATATGTAAACAATTAATTTAAATAATATAAATAATAATCTATAAAAAAAAAGGACAGTCTGGTGCACTAAAGCTACCGCTATGTGTAGTGTCCGGGGAAGGGCCCCACCACAAATGTGTATTGTATGCAACCTTACCTTGCATTTCTGCCAGAGGCTATTTCCAAGGCTTGAACCCATGACCTCCTGGTCACATGACGGCAACTTTACCAGTTACTCCAAGGCTCTCCTTCAATAAATAATAATCTATAATATATTAAAAGTATGAAGACCCTTAGAAAAATGATTTGAACTTTTTACCCTTCATTAAAAATATCTGCAATAGACAAAACCATCTTTTTACTATTTTCTTTAATTTGTCATTTAATTATTTATATAATATTTAAAATTAAAGAGTCCTAAAATACATTCTAAGAGGAAAATATATTTTATAAATTAAGAAGTCCTAAAATATATGGTAAAATAAAAATAATATAGTAAAAAAGTATTAAGAGAATTAATAAAAAAGGACTCTTAAAAAGTGGTAAAAGATGTAGTGTGAAATTAGGAGTTATACCTTTTTTTGCAAATAAAAATTGTTTTGCTTTTGGTAAAATAAAATCTAAAATGCTTTTGGCAAAACAAAAAATTTCTCGGAAAAATACTTTCTTAACCTAAAAAAATTATCCTAAATACTACCATATATATGCTAGACCTTGAAAATCAATAACCAAATGCATACTACCATAAATAATTTGATACTTTACTTTTCGCAACAAAATAATTAAAAGTTTTTACAATAATGTAATAACATCAAGTATATTTTTATTCCTACTTTTTTGATGAGCAATGAAGATGTCGTCTATATCATACTATTTTAATATCTCAATTATCATATTATTTTGCTGTAGTTTCTGTTCCGTTCAAGTTTATATGGTAGATAATGAATGTTCGGTCGGACTTTAAAATAATTTTGGTGTTAAGATTAGGTTTAATAATATCTTTCTAATATATCGTTTATTGTAGTTTTTGTTTTGTTACTATCTGTAGTTTTTTCTGCTTAACACAGTGGTAGGTGAATGTTTAGTTAGGCTTTGGTGAATTTTTATGTAAAGGTTAGAATTTAATAGTATTGTTCTGATATCTCAGTTATTGTACTATTTTATTGTATAGTTTACAGGTGACAGATAAATAGTTAATTGGGCTTTGAAGAATTTTTATGTAAAGGTTTAGGTTTAATCATATTGTTTTGTTGTAGATTCTGATCTGCTATAATCTATTGTTTTTGTTATTATCTTTTTGTGATAGGTCACGTCGTAGGAGGCGATCAAGATACTAGAACTCCACGCATGTTTGGATGCATAAAGCTGTCTATCTTTGATCTTTAAAGTTAATTGCCATTTTTTAATAATTTTTTTATATATATATTTTATGTCGATTGATGGCTTGACATGAAGCATGCGTGCAACGCACAAACACTTGACTAGTATTATTAAAAGTAAATGCTTATGATTTCACTATAATTGAGTAAATCAAGAAAATATTACCAAAAAATAATTAGTAAATAGTAATCAAGCAACTTATATGTATAAAATTATAGTAATCAAAGACTCATTCCAAAATTAAAAATATTATGAAAAAGATGTTATCCCTCAAAATATATGCACAATTAATTTAAATAATATTATTTAAAAAATATTTATGATTTTACTACAATTTAGTAAATCAAGAAAGTATTACAAAAATATAAATTAGAGAATAACCAATTAATAATCAAGTAACTTGAGAAAATTTAAAGAAAGGTGTCTTTTAAGTCTTGAATGAAGGATTGGTGACATTGACCAACAGATAGGGTCAAACATCATTAGGAAACTTGATTAAGTTAATTGTGGACTTGATTAATATTTTCAAAACTTTTAAATCTTTTCAAAAATACAAATCAACCCAACCCACAACCCTCTTCTATCCTAATCAACCACACTCTCTCTCTCCAACTTCTCCCAACCAACAGTTCTGTAAAATTTCTCCCTTCAACCTCCGGCAACAAATAGCCGGGCGAGTTCCTTTTCAACTTTCAACATCAATCGACGTGAATATTTCTTCGGCGACAACAACTTTGAGTTCTTCATCCTCCCATTTCTTTTTTCACAGGTAAAAACTTATGAAGAAACAGAGGAACTTGAGCCAACTACTCTTCTGGTATTGAAATGTGGACTGAATAAAAACCTAATTTCTGGTATTTCTACATTTCTTCTTCTTATTGTCGTACTGTTGATTCGAATTTATTGGCAGTTTTTGGTCACAGTTGATGTTCTTAGTATGTATGTATGTGTGTGATATATTGGTGTTGTTGAGTTGATTTGTTGTTTGTCTTGGTAGAAATGGTATTACAACAGTTGAAACATCTGATGTAATAGATGAAACATATGATACAACAGATGAAAATCTAATGCAACAGATTAAAAATCTGATGTAACTATGAAAATCTGATGCAACAAGTGAACAATCTAACAGATCATTCATCTGTTGCGATAGATGACTCATCTATTTGGAAAAAATCTAAACAATATTGATCCAACAGATAACTGATTAGTGATCTATTTTTATTCTTTCCAATGGTTTACTCTTTATTTTACAATAGATTAGGACTGTTTTTATTCTTTTCAATGATTTACTCATATAGGTCGGTTATCTGTTGTAACAGATAACATACCTGGTGCAACAGATTAGTGATTCTTCTTTATTCTTTCCAATGATTTACTCATCCGTTGCAATAGATCGGTTATATATTGCAATAGATAAAATACCTGGTGCAACAAATTAGTGATATGTTTTTATTATTTTCAACGAATTACTCATCCGTTGCAATGGCTCAGTTATGTGTTGCATCAGATAAAATACCAGGTGCAACAGATAGTGCTATTTTTATGGTTCCCACGTATTACTCATCCGTCGCAACAGGTCGGTTATATGTTTCAACAGATAACATACCTGGTACAACAGATTAGTTGTCTGTTGGAACTATTATATTACTGTTATGCATTAATCAATTATAATCTATGTTATATTCCTGTTAATTTAAGATAACATGGCTCTCAAAATAAAAGAAATTGAATCAAGTCCAAGTAAAGGAACAAGTGCAGCATCTCAGCTATATCCACCACTCTATTAGCTTGGTTTATAAGCGTTATCTCAATCAGGAGCAGAATATAATGAACACGGGGAGGAGGAATCTTTTAAAAGAGATGATCCAAATGCTAATAGCCCTTCTATCAAAGAGTTGGTCAAAACCTTCAGTATTGATCGTTAACCTGTGAGAATGCAGTGCGATCGTGCCACAGATTTAATGGGTGATCTCGTGGTTAAGTCAGTTATAGGAAAATCTTTCGGTGCATTCAGAAAAATACTTCGAGAACAAAAATTGGATTCTTATTTCAGGGAAAGCTGCTTTGGGAAATATCTTGATTTGCCGGAGGACAACAATGCTCATTTTCAGATGAAAATGGTATATGATCTTCTCAAGCCCAGGTTTATGTATGAAAACAAAGATAAGATGGATGAGGTGTGGATAAATTACTGTGGCATGCCTGTTTATTTTGGTTGGGAGGAGTTTGCCATAGTTACCGGACTAAAATGTTATCCTCCTTCTCCTTTTCAAGTTATACCTACTCTGGCCCAAAAAAAGTACCCCGCACACCTAAAAAAAAAAAAGAAAAGTCGAGTGATCGTGATGACCTGGTGTCCATTGTTGGTCCAAGATTCAAAAATAAAAATCTGATTGAAGCGTTGAAAGGTAAAGAACTTTCAAAGAAGCACAAGCAATCATTGTGCTTGGTTTGGTTTGTACATAATGTTCTTTGGGCGAGAGACGTTAATAACAACATAAGCCTCAGTTTAATAAATCTCTCCGAGGATCTTGAGGAATTTAAAATCTATCCTTGGGGTTATGAAAGGTTTAAAATGACTGTGGAATATTTATTGACTCCGTTAACGCCAAAAACAGTCAACTTATATGGTTTTTCATAGGCCTTCATGGTAAATATTTCTTTTATCATGATATGATTCATCATTTTTTTATTCAATAATGATTTTGATTTATTGGCGTTATGTTATAGACTTGGGTATTTCAAGCCCTTCCTTATTTGAGACAACAAGTGAACTACCAGGAAGTAGTTTTCTGTCCAAGAATTCTAGATGGTTGTCGGCCAAAACCGATAAAAATGCAAAATTTTTTGATCTTTTCAATCCCCCCAAGGAAGCAGTAAGTCCAATTCTAATCAAGTTTTTGTTTTAATTAATGATTAAATGATTTCATCATCATTCTTAATATATGTACCGATTTATTTTAGATTATCTATCCGTGATTTGTTTCGACCAACCGAGAGTTGGAGATTCTATTTTTTCTTACTTTATGATCTGTACAAACTTTATCGAACCCTAAGGTCGTTGATGGAATAAAAATAGAATTGTTTGGAGCAACAACCATCACAAGAAAAATAATTTTGGAGGGTGGGGCTAATGATGCTCCTCTTACAGTTTTTGAAACAACAAGCCTTTATCATTATGATCATAATGGTTGTACAAATTTTTCTCCAGATTTTACCGCATCTAGCGAATGTTCTTTATACAAATGTCAAGACTGTAAGGCAAAACACGATGGAGTGATTAATGCTATTAATGCACTAACTGCTTCTGTAAAGAAAATGACATCTAAGAGGGGTGTCATTCCATCAAAGAGAATTTTATATCCAGACACTCCACTAGAGATCAAGACGACTAAGAGGAGAAGGAAAGACACTTCCAAGGCATCATCAATCATAAAAAAATCAAGATTGCAACGCCTCTGTCTTTGTCTTGCACTGATGTTCAGTGTTCAAGGGCCACAGAAGAGCAGCATGAGCTGAAGAAGGTGAATGTACATCATCTGTTCCAAAAAACAAACAAGCACATATTTGTTTCAACAGATGATACATCTGCTAAAAATTATCATATAGATGTATACATCTGTTGCAACTGTTGTCTAACCTGTTGCATCAGATTCGTTATCTATTTTAACAGATGAGTCTTACATTGCAATAGATGGGTCATCTGTTCGAAATTATCGTACTGCTCTGATTTACCTATTCGAATTTATCCCAACAGATAATCCATATGATGTAACATAAGAATCATCCGTTGCAATAGATGGAAAATCTATTGTATATCTCTACTTAGCATTGACAATTTTGTTTTTCTAGGTGGATGTCATAGCTACTATCGAAGAGCATAATATGACAGTTGATAATCCATTAACTGCTTCCAAAGATGAACAAAAAATGGAGTCTGTCAGTTTGGGAGAACGAAAGAATTACCCATTTAAAGGATTCAACATCTCGGATGAGGCTCCAAAAAAACTAATACAGTTGATCAACGACTATTCAAAATAGATTGCCGATGGCCTGTTAAAGCATCATGCCGGTAGGTATATAAATCAATTTTATGGATATTGGTTTATAAAATTCTTATTGTAAGAACCTGACATTAACACATATAAATCATCATGTAGAAAACAAATGACGAGCGCTACAAAGTGAACAAATCGAGTCTTAGTTTTAATATGTTCGACTTTGTTGTTGCACATCCCAGAATGAAGAATTGGTTATATTTGATGTCACAGCCCCAAACTTGCTGGAATGATGAGGTTTAAAGACCATACATATTACTATTAATTAATACTTTATTTAATTGTATTTGCATATTGATTTTTTCGTCACGTAATCCAAAATGTTTGATAATATGTACAGCACATCGATGTCATTTTTTACTAGCTCTAAAATAAGGCCAAGTTGCAAATACAAGAACAATATAGATACACACCAGGTAATTGTTTGTACAAATTTTACATCAATAATGCCTATGATAGGTATTGTCAACAGCAGCCAGAAGTTTCCCGAAATGAGGAATGCTTAATCAACATCATCAAAGGTGTTAGCATTTCGGCTGGCTTATCTTGGTATTTAGTCGACGAAGTGTATATCCCAATAAATTGTGGCAATGAATTCCATTGGGTGTTGGCTTTCGTCGTTCTAAAAGAGAGGCGCATCCGAGTTTATGACTCGATATTGCGAAGGAGATGTTCCAAGCCATTGTCTGAGATACAAAAGCTGGATAAAATATTGCCTACTTACCTTGATATGAGTGGTTTTTTAGATCAAAAGGTTCGTATTGATTGGTTGACAATTGAAGCATACCGGGATAAAATAGCTAATCCATTTGATGTACAATATGTTGACGGAATTTCTCAACAAACCATTGGTAGCCTGTAAGTTTAAGTGTCATGATTTAGTTTTATTTCACAAATTTCACAACGCTTGCATGAACTACAAGATATGGATTATCTATTTTTTTATAACGTAGGAATTGCGGTTCTTTTATTTCTGCCTATGCCGAGTATTTGAGCGATGCATTACAAGTACCAAATGATGGACTTGATGCCGGATTACTTCGCAAAAGATATTTTGCTCTTTTATGAAAATATGGAGAAGCGAAAGCTCAGAAGTCGTACACAACCAACATTAAAGATCCACGACAACCAAAGCCGAATTTCATAGAACTAGATGAAGAACAAGTTGTCCATATTGATTAGATCTTTATAGCTCGAGTCTGTTAATGTAATAACCTATCCTCCTTGGTTTAACTTGTTGATTTATTTTTAGCGTAGATCGTTTGTACTCATAATGATTTTTTTTACATTTTATTTATTTGTAGAGTTATTTTATTTCATGTAATTTTTGAAGGCTTTGATTTATTTTATTTTGTCTATGAATATAATTAATTTCGAGTTTTGAACATGTTAATTGAAATGGAGTACTAGATTCAAATATTGCAACAGATAATATATCTACTACAACAGACGACATATCTTATCAGATAGATTTAGACATATGTTGCAACATAAGATGCAACACGTAGGTCATCTGCTAGAAATTATATAACAGGTCTTCCTACTTTTTTGATTTTCTCCAACAGATTACCGATCAGTTGCAACAGATCATAAATCTATTGCGACAAATAGATGGGGAATATCGCAACAGATGACCAACCTATTCCAACAGATAATCAATCTATCACAACATGTACTATATCTGTTACGATAGATATAAAATCTGTTGCATTATAAAATATTAACTTTGTCAGACATAAAAATTATTGCCCCTATATGTATAGTGAATTGGCTTGAAATGAAAATTTGTTATTGTGTTCGTCTCTGTCTTTGTACATGTCCTTTTTTATACACGGGTCCAACCATTTAGTTAGTACCCCATATGACCAGACCCATTGCATCTTTCTCACAATGGTGTCGCACATACAGGTCATTTGTGTGTCGGTTAGCAAATACTCTATGTATGCAGGCGAGTACGGCCTGCACGCTGCACCGGTTGTATTTTTTGGGAGCTGGATGTTCTTATTTCGAACTTCAAAAACCCATGATTCCTTCACCAAGACTTCAGCCAACAAATGATCCATCAGCTTACTCTGCGTCAACAACTTGGTCAACAACTGCAAGAGTGGCTGTATGTGGGTTAAAAATGTCTTCTCGTTGAATACAGGTAAGTTGCAGTCATAAAACTTAATCTGTCCCTCATATTGTAGTATCTCAACAGTGAGAAAATGGGTGACATCCACATTCATGACTACAGGAATTCTCTTTGCCTTGGTCCAGCTCTTGCCGTATGGATATGGCCTCTTCCCTCTAACACATATAATCGTTTCTTCATCCCATTGGAATGTATAAACTAACTGATCAAATCCCAGGCCACCGTAATCAGCTAGATTATGAAGATCAGCATACCTATCTTTGAAATTATTGTAGAAGTTGGGGTCCATTATTCTATCAGCAGCATCATAAGCATCTAGGTACGCTAATTACCTACCCCTTATGAGGCAGAGAATTTCATCAACATACTATGGTATAAGAAGATAATTTTTATATAGGTTAGTAATTGTAAAGAATAAAAACACAGTGGAAAGAATCTGATAGAGAAGGTTCTCTGAATCAGTTCACAGATTATCCAGCCAATGCAACTTATGCAACAGATGTATATTATGTTGCAACAGAATACCAAGCTGTTGCAACAGATTACACATCTGCTGTATAGATTCTTCTTCATGGAGTAGATTGGAAGGATAGCTTAGCAAAAGTAAACTTGCCTTGTCCTACCACACACATATATTTGTCATATTCGAGAAGTCTTTGGCGGCAAATGAATGCATGGTGTATTCTTTTTGAACCTCCATCTTGATGAATTCTTCCAGTTCATTCTTCTTCTCCTTGCCAAGCACCGCAAATACGTCCACCTTCTTTGACGGCCCCTAAACTTCAACAACTATTGGAGTGGGGGGAGTTGCATTTTTTACTGATTTCAAAATGGAGAGAATTTGTCTAATTTTTATTCTCTTCCTCCTAACCTCCTCTGTAGGAGTGCATGGCTCCCTTACCTCGTTGGATGGTATAACACCCCTTTTGGATTTCAACTCCTTGACAGCTTCAGCAATAGCCTCTAGCTTGACAAGGAGTTTATCCTCTCTATCCTTGCACACTTTGCATTTACAATGAGAACATAAGGGTGAGAAGGGGTAAGAGGGACCACTGTAAGGGTGGGAGAGATCGGTGTAGGGATGAGAGGGAGGACTTGTTCAAGGGGTGTTTTTAAATATATTTATTTTTTGCTGAGCACCAACATGCTCATAATCACGACTGGCAGCAGAAGCAGAAGCAGGATGGCTGCCACCATCACAAACAACTCCACCAGTAACACCCCCAAAAAAAGCACCCGGATCTGTTGCAATTTGAGTTAGGTCGTGAAGAGCTTCAACATTAGACTGACCTTGCCTAACTGCTCTTTTTATGGATATGTCTCCATCCAATTCCTTCTTTATTAACTCCACCGTTGGGTCTTCTTTTATATCAATAAGACCCAGAGTAAGAAAAAAAATCATCCCCAGCTCATCAAAGGTAGGCATGATCCAAGGATGCACAATCTATAAAAATGACAGGAGGAATTTAAATCAGATAATAATAATTTACAGTCAGTTGGGTTACATGGGTCTTGGGTTATGTTAACACAACCAACTTATGCAACAGACGATCTAGCTACTACAACAGTTGATCTGTATGTTGAAATAGATTGATAATATGTTACATCAGAATACCCATCTGTTGCTTAATTTACAGTAGATGGGTAATCTGTTGACTAGGGTTCAGAGAACAGAGTAACATATGGTTAATTTATTGCAAAATATGGATCGTCTATTGTAACAGATTACCCATTCCACCAGTTGCAGTTGACGGGTAATCTCTTACACCAGATGGAACATCTGTTTCAATATCTTTCTTTGAGGCAAATTATTTTAGTTGAAAGAAGATGTACTGCATTATCCGGAGGGTTAAAGAGATCAACCTCGTTAATATTTTTTTTGCTGCTCTCTACTGCAGCCAACTACCTAAGGATCCTTGGATGAGAAACCTTATCCGGGTAATCCATGAAATACTTTCGGAGGGAAGGAATGGCTTCACATGCCCAAGCCTAAAAATTGTAAACAGGAAGAAAGCAAAAAAAAGTCACAAGTATATTCAATATAAATTAATGAATGAGTAAAAATAGTGATCAATTTTACCATGAATGCCCAAGGAAAGCCGTATAATGTGGTCCTCTTTCGCTTTAGCTCTTTTAGTAAATATTTGATAGTTAAGTAGTAGCTGTCGTAGCCCCAGGGATAATTGTTGAATCTCCCAAAATCATCAGCAAGCGCCAACAAATCACGTTCTATGACTTTCTTGACGTCTCTTGCCAATAAAATGGAATGGACAAACCAGATTAATCACAATTTCTTCCTGTAGTGCTTTGGTATGTCTTTATTCTTGAGATCCGCTATCAAATCCTTCACTTTGTAGCTAGGTCCAACAATGCCCAACAACCTATCTTTTTTTACCTTGTATTTGTTGGACCCTTTGTGGGGTGTTTTCTTGATGGAAGGTTCTTCTGGATGATTGCATCTCAACCTAGTCACAATGGCAAACTCTTTCAATCCAAAACAAACCGGCATGCCACAGTAGTTGATCTTGACTTCATCCATCTTATTTCTGCCCTCCTTCGGACCTCCATCATCCCCCACATATATGATCTTATACTTAAGAAGGCTATATAACATGATTATTGGGAAACAGAGAGGGCATGGCCCAGGCAGCTCAAGAAAGTGTGCAAAGCAGCTCTTCTTAAAAAGTCCATCTATGTTTTCCTTCTTCATAATACTCCTAAGTTCGTCAAAAGGTTTCCCTAACTAACATTTAAGTACAAGATCACCAAATACTACATTAGGGTTATTCATCGGCATCGCAACTCAAAACTTGTCAATACTAATGGTTTTGGCAGAATCATGCTGGAATTTTAGTATTATTTCATGCCCTATTGGTGAGGAGGAGTCATCTATTTCCTCGGCTTTATTTATCCCTGACTGAAATGAAAAGTTTTTTTGCATAAATGGATGATTTATATGGGTTGATCTGTAATTTTAGAAAAGAAAGACAAGTTTTGAAATTGCTAATTTGGTCTGAATTGATCTTAATTAATTTAAAATTTTTAAAAAGATGTAGTTTTTAAAACATTGAGTTGATGAGAATGCACTTCTACTCAGATTGATTGATCGACAACTCGGGTCGGGATGAACGCAATACCAGTGCCATGCAATTGCAAAGACTCGATTGGATTTGTAGTTGACCCTACGAGCTCATTCATTCATCCCTAGTTCCACCTAAATCAACTTAGGTACTATCACTATCCTAACATTGAGTTGATGAGAACTTATTTCAACTTAGAGTGATCGATTAACGACTCGGGTTGGAATGAATGCAATACCAACGCCATGCAATTGCAAAGACTTGATTGGATTTGTAGTTGACCCTGCG
>NC_061122.1:162205487-162346964 GCF_002878395.1 Capsicum annuum | reverse complement strand
CTCATTTCAACTTAGAGTGATCGATCGACGACTCGAGTCGGGATGAATGCAATACCAACGCCATTCAATTGGAAAGACTCGATTGGATTTGTAGTTGACCCTGCAAGCTCACTCATTCATCCCTAGTTCCACCTAAATCAACTTAGGTACTATCACTATCCTAACATTGAGTTGATTAGAACTCATTTCAACTCAGAGTGATTGATCAACAACTCGGGTTAGGATAAATGCAATACCAATGCAAGAGTCGATTGGATTTGTAGTTAACCATGCGAGCTCACTTATTCATCCCTAGTTCTACCTAAATCAACTTAGGTACTATCATTATCCTAACATTGAGTTGATGAGAACTCATTTTAACTCAGAGTGATCGATCGATAACTCGGGTTGGTATGAACGCAATACCAACGCCATGCAATTGCAAAGACTCGATTGAATTTGTAGTTGACTCTGTGAGCTCATTCATTCATCCCTAGTTCCACCTAAATCAATTGATATGAAATCTTTTGCAACAAATGACTAAGCTGTTGAAAATTTTCAAAGATGACATATTTGATTTAATTATCAATTATAAATTTGCATATGTTGTGACAAATGACTGAGCTGTTGGAAATTTTTATAAAAATATTTATAACTATTGTAATAGATGACATATCTGATTTTATTAATGATCAAATAAACATTTTCATCTGTTGTCACAGATTGCTGAGCTTTTGGGATTTTTAAACAGATATTTATATATATTGTAACAGATGACTGAGCTATTCGAATTTCTAAACAGATATTTATATATGTTGCAACAGATGACATATCTGTTTGAATTTTTTTTATCTCTTTTAATTTTAAAGCAAAAAGCTTCTGGTCCGAGTAGATAATATCAAGTAGTAGTACTTACTACTAAAGGTGGTAAAAAATGTTTCTTGGATATCTCAAAAGTGAGTTCATTGAGCAGTCTTGTCTTTTCTTTTCAATGTCAGTAGTCTTAGTCTTCCTCGTGCCCCTCAAATTATTAATGAAATTAATGAATATTAATTAATGAATATTGAAAACCACCACTTCTACGTACACAATACATCTATAGAAATTATCTCATCTCTTCCTTCAACTGCAGTTTATTTTATTCAACTCTCATCTTTTTGTCTCTCTTCTTTAGGGTCACAACCTTTTTTCTCTCTTTTCTCTTCTCTTCTCATAAATATCTTTTCGAATCTAAACCCATCTATATCTTTTCTCAACTTAAGTTTCTGTTTTGATCCCCTTTTTGATATTAAGGTATGGTTCATTATTGCTTTTTTATTTTCGTCTTTTTCTTTGCATGGTATTTACATTTTTTTAATTTAATTACTATTTACCCATATCATATTTATTAAAAAAATTTAAGGAACTTGTAAGTGTTGAATAAATAATCCAAGAACTTTTATTACAATATGAAAAAAAGTCATCTGTTTGGAGAAGTTTAAAAGCCTTGTTGGCAGTATCATTTTTTTATATGTATTTTATTTGTTTCATTATTGTTGATGCAGTTATTGATGTTGTTGGTGGGATTGGCGTTGTTGAAACTTGTGGTGTTGTTGATGGTTCTGGCACAAAGGATGTTGCTTCTTTGTTGTTGATGATGTTGTTGGAAAAACGTTGTTTTTTTGTTGATGTTTATGCTGTTGTTGATGTTGCAACAGATGGAGAAACTGTTGGAACAAATAAAACCACTAGAAAGGCTGGTTTGATGTATTCCATCAGACTCCACATCTGTTGCAACAGACTCTAAATCTGTTACAACAGACTCCACAAATGATGCAACAGATGGACAATATTTTTTTTGTGACATCAATTTTTTTCTCTTCTTTGTAGATATAAGGAACTGAAGTTGATCAACTTTTGATGGACTATCTCAAGAGGCTGCAGTAAAAATGGGATCGGAGGAATAAACTGCTTGTAGATGGAACCACTTCATATGTGGGAGGTATGTATTACTGATAATATTATCGTGGAAACACATATAGAGTGCACTGATTTTGTGAATGATGTATTTACTGATTAGTCATAGATTGTTCAAATAAGATGTGTGGAATTTTATAGTTAAGTTTGGTAGGTCCAAACTGATAAGGCTGAGGGACCATGAATATGATTCTGGTAGCCTGTTAAGATTTAATGTCAGTTGTTGCTCATATTTATTTGTCAAGCATTGTGAAGGAATCTAATTTTTATGTCATTGTAAAGAGATTCAATAGCAATTGGAATAGCTTTTAGGGTGCATTGGACCCTTAGAGGGCCTTTGAAGCTTAGCACTGCATCTAATAAGAATAAAAAACCAATATATTTATTACCCTAGCCAAAATTTATATGGCTGGGTTGCTCGCTCGGGGTGATGATTTTATGCCAGAATATGCGGTAGGAGAATGCTTTCGAAGGAAAATGGGTGGTTGATGGAAGATTATATCATCTGAGAGCTAATTGAGGAAGAGACATAGGGTAGAAAGTAACTTCTAACAAATCTGGCCGGTGGAATTATCTTAACAGATGGGAGATCTAAATCAAGTGCAAATATGAAAGTGTATCCGGTAACGTAATTGCATCTGTTGTGTCTCTGAAAGAAAAACAATGTAGATGGTCACTTTGCTAGGGAGCTGTGTGGTCGGGATTATCACCTAGATAGAAAATTAAAGAAGACTAACAAAGAAGCCTCACGGGCATCGAGGGTAGAAATGATGTACAGTAAGTCTAGAAAACTTATTCCAACAGCAACTGCAGTTAAAATAAGGAATCTAATCGAAAACGATAAATTTTTGAATTTTAAATTTCATCCCATGCCTTCTTGTTTGTGTTTCCGATCAGGTCCACTGTCGTTGACCTGATTGGAACCACAAATGAGATTGAAAGAAAAATAGAGTATCATTGCTTCCTTAGCAATATAGTTATAATTGATTTTGTTTTCTTGCCTTGACATGCTTTCAACATTCCTTGGAGAAGATCAGATGCTTGCTGTAGTATGTGAATCTCGATAATTTTCAAGCTTGCCTCCAGCTTGTTGATTCTGTATTCAAGCTGATCGTTTCCCTCTTCAAAGTTGGTAAAGAGTTTCTCATCTCTTCGAAGTTGGTAAAGAGTTTCAAAGTTGTGGAATTCTAGAAGCCCTTCAGAACACTTTTTTCAGAAGCCTTAAAGGATACTTGGAGGGTCTCTGTGTTTGTTTTAGGTCAAAATGTATTGATGCACGTTGAAGATGTGGTCCCAAAAGTTGAATAACACACTTTTATCTAGAGTTGCTCCATGCATCTTGCTCAACCAATTTGATAATTTAGTAAGCATGGAGTTACGTAGTGTGTGATCTAAACCGGCTCTACCAAGCCTATCAAACGTTACATAACTCTAATCTCATTACTCAATCAAAAAAATATGACCGATTTAGTGGACAAATCAAATGAGCTCAATCTCTCAGCTTTTCTGCTGGTTGCTCTTCTCCAATATAAATGACAAGATATCTACTATGCAAAAGTCTACACCATCACCAGACATGTTCCCAGGCAATTATGTCTGGCGATGGTGTAGACTTTTGCATAGCAGATATCATGTCATCTATATTGGAGAAGAGTGATCAGCAGAAAGGCTGACAGATTGGGCTTTTTTTCTATGTGCAATAACTTGGGCATATTGTTTTGATAGGGTAATAATCTTGGAGTTACGTAACGTTTGATACGCTTGGTAGAGCCGGTTTAAATCACATGCTACGTAACTCCATGCTTACTAATTTATCAAATTGGTTGAGCAAGATGCATGGAAAACGCTCGATAAAAGTGTGTTGTTCAACTGTTGGGACCACATCTTCAACGTGCATCAACATATTTTGACCCAAAATAAACACAGCGACCCTCCATGTATCCTTCAAAGCTTTAGAATAGAAAGTGTTCTGAAGGGCTTCTAGAATGCCACAACTTTGAAGGTAGTATTCCTGATCGAGCTCACAAGAGATGAGAAACTCCTTACCAAATTTGAAGATGGTAATGATCAGCTTAAAAACAGAATCAACAAGCTGGAGGCAAGCTTGAAAATTATTGGGATTCACATATTACAGCAAACATCTGATCTTCTCCAAGGAATATTGAAAGCATGTCAAGGCAAGAAAATACAATCAATTATAACCATATTTCTAAGGAAGCAATGATACTCTATTTGTCTTTCAATCTCGTTTATGGTTTCGATCAGGTCAACGGTAGTGGACCTGATCAAAAACACAAATAAGAAGATGGGATGAAATTTAAAATTTAGAAATTGCCACCTTCGCTTAGTTTCCTTATTTTCACTGTAGTTATTGTTGGCGTAAGTTTTCTAGACTTGCTGAACATCATTTCTACCCTCGATGCCCGTGAGGCTACTTTGTTGGTCTTCTCCTATTTTCTACCTAGGTGATAATCCCGACCATGCAGCTCCCTAGCAAAGTGTCCATCTTCATTGTTTTTCTTTTAGAGACACAACAGATGAAATTACATTACCGGATACACTTTCATATTTGCACTTGATTCAGATTTCACATCTGTTAAGATAATTCCATTGGCTAGATTCGTTAGAAGTTACTTTCTACCCTGTGTCTCTTCTTCAATTAGCTCTCAGATGATATAGTCTTTTATCAACAACTCATTTTTCCTCGAAAGCATTCTCCTACCGTACCTTCTGGCATATAATCATCAACCCGAGCGAGCAACCTAACCATATAAATTTTGGCCAGGGCAATAACTATATTGGTTTTCCATTCTTATTTGATGCAGTGTGAGGCTTCGACTGCCCTCTAAGGGTCCAATGCACACTTAAAGTTAAGTCCAATCGCTATTGGTTCTCTGCAGTGACGACAAATATTGATCCCTTCTCAAAACTTGACACGCATAAATACGAGCACCAACCGTAGTAATTCGTAATAGGGTATCTGCACCATCTTCATGAGGTCCTCAACCTTATCAATTTCAAACCCATCAAACTTAATGGTATAATGCAGGATCTTGTTTGAATGATCAATGCCTAATCGGTTAAAAACTGCATTCACAAAAACATTGTACTTTGTGTGTGTTGTCTCGGTAACCTTATCAGTAATACATACTTAACTCCCACACATATGATAGTGGATCCATCTACACGCACCTTATTCTTCCTAGCCCATCTATGACTTAAATTGAATAAACAGATGACTAGCTTGTTGCAACAGATGACACATCTATTTATATTGTCAATCAATTGGAGACATCTGTTATGACAGTGATCAACCTATTGCAGAAATCAAACAGATATATACATCTGTTGCAAAAAGATTGCCAGTGTGTTGTAAGTTATCTAACAGAAAGAATATATTTTGTAACAGATTACTTATTTGTTAGATTTATTTTAAAGTAATTTTCTTTTCTTTTCGAGATACAATAATTTATAAATAGGTCCCTCCTTACAAATATCGATGATCCAGATTCGTACAAGAATATTCATATCGAGTCCTTACATGAACTTCAAAGGCAGTTTGATTGATGAACTCTAAAGAGATATTTGGCTAACTTCGGAGCAAGACTGCCGGATGAATGAAAAATGTCTAATTGACAATAATAATAATAGTAGTAATAATAATTAGGTAATATTTTTTATTTTAGAGATTATTTTCCTCTTTTTGTATATCAAATCTACCCAAGGGATTCAAAAATCTATGAACATTTATTTTA
The DNA here is from genome assembly GCF_002878395.1 of Capsicum annuum. Classification (NCBI taxonomy): domain Eukaryota; kingdom Viridiplantae; phylum Streptophyta; class Magnoliopsida; order Solanales; family Solanaceae; genus Capsicum; species Capsicum annuum. The sequence continues at coordinate 162,341,274 of NC_061122.1, read as the reverse complement.
TTTTTTTGTCGACTTTGAATTTTTAATTCTTTTTTAGTATTTAATAATAATCATTCTGTTTATTCCTTGTTCTCAACATGTCGACGGTTGGTGGTAGGGATTGAGCAATAATTTGGGTCAATATTTAGAGGTTAATCTGCTACAACAGATTGATCATATGTTGCACCTGACGGTTATTAATAAAAAAAAGCTATTGTTGTTATAGGGAGGGTGAAAAGAAAGACATGACTCGAAGTTCTGATTATTCAATATGAAAAATATTTTGTAAATAAATAATAAGAAAATAAATAATAAACACAATTTATAACCACAATTTTAATAACTGATCGTGACTTTTCACCATTTTTATTTTTGAATTTGTTTTTTAAATTATTTATTATACAATAAAATGATTATTATTTTATTAAGGAATTTGAAAAGGTATTTTTTTAATTTATAAAATAAAAAAGTAAGCAAATTTGAATTAATAATATGATGATATAGTTTTTTTAAAAAAAGTAGATTATATGTTGCAATAATTAAATTATCTGATGCAACAGTTTTACTATGGTTGCAATAGATGATATATTTGTTGTCACAGATGATTTATCTGATGCAACCTATATCGAGTCACAACTCAATAAAAACAGTTATTGGAAAAAACTAATTAATAATAATAATATGAAAAGTCATGACTTATCACAATATTTCTTAATTTAATTAATTCATTACTTTTAACATTAATAAAAAATATAATTAATAAATGAAAGTGAACAGTTAGATTATATGTTGCAACAGATATGTTATCTGATGCAACATATTTTATATTTGTTGCGACAGATAATATATCTGTTGTCACAGATGTGTTATCTGATGCAACAGATATAGAATCTGTTGCCACAACTCAATAAAAATGGTTTTTTGAAAGACTAATTAATAATCTAAAAAGTCATGACTTATATCACAATATTTATTTTCTTAATTTAATCAAAAGTTTAATTAATGTATGGAGGTGAATAGTCGAGCCTTTTTGCCTCTCATTCAAATTCAATACCTATAAATAGGTCCGTCCTTACTCAATCGTTCATTCAAATACACACTCTATTTATTTATTGCATCTCGTCTTTCATATTACACTCTAGAAGATAAGATTATGGCTGACCTAGTGTGGGACGTTGCTTTTTCTGCAAGACATCATGAATAAACTTCGGAATCAAGTTCGTGATCTACAATGGGGATTGGGAGGAGTTAGATCAAGAATGCTCTGCGAGATACGCAGGTTGAGGAGGGCCTTACTACTTCCGGTTGAAGATTGGTTGGTTGACAATGATGATGCTGATAATAATAATAATAATAATAATAATTAGATTATTATTTTTCTTTTAGTCTATTATATGTATTTTTATTTGTTTAATAAATAAATTATGTTTGATCTATGATGTTTTAATCCATATTTAATTTTCATTCTGTCTATTATCTTCTCAACAAATATTTCGACAATTCGACATAAAAAGGAATAATTTAGAATCCAGTAGCAATAGCAAGAATTATCTGTTGAGTTTGTGGCAGGAGTTGATTTGTGTTGTTTCAAACAGATTAATCATTCGTTGTAACAGATAATTAGTCTGGTGCAATAGATAAACATTCTGATGCAACAGTTAATTAGTCTGGTGCAACAGATAAACATCTTGATAAAATAGATAATATGTCTAATGCAACAGATAATAGGATGATGCAATAGATAAATAGTCTGATGCAACAGATTACTCATCTGATGCACCAGATGATTGATCTGTTTAAATTATGGATAGTTGTGTTGGATTCATAATCGGGGTTCTATCCATTGTTGGAAAAACAGAAGTGTACCAGATGACAAATACGAATAAAAGTTATAATTTTACTTACCAAAGTAACCTATGAAGTAATGCCAAAGTGGAAAGTGATGTAGTAAACAAAATTTGACCTAAGAAATTGGTCAGATTGCAGCTGTAGCGTTGTACCAACAACAACAACAACAACAAATGGTCGACAATAAGAAGGTGAAGCAGAAGATGATGAATAAAGTAGCAGAAACAGAAACAATTAATAACAAAAATCGCTAAGAGAGAGAAAACAACAATGGATGGAAAGAGAGAGAAAGACGTCTTTTTTCCTTCGTTTTTCTTTATTTTTGGTATACATTGGGATCAAAGTGTAAATTTAAAAACTTGTGGGTTATTTTAAAACTTCCCCAACTTTCTTAATACATAATAAAGTAATTGTCACCTCCAACTAATAATTAAGACTTGTGTCACCTACACCTCATTTTAAAACTCTTTTGTCACCTGTGGCCCAAACCCCCAAGTAACTTGCATGGAAAAGATTATTATGATCAAAGAGTCATTCCAAAATAAAAAAATATTATGAAAAAGATATCATCACACAAAATATGTACATAATTAATTTAATAATAATATTATAAAAAATATTTATAATTTAGTTACAATTGACTAAATTAAGAAAGTATCAAGAAATATCAATTAAGAGAATAATCAATTAGTAAGCAAACAACTTATATGAAAAAAAATCATAATAATCAAAGAGTCATTCTAAAATTAAAAATATTATGAAAAAAATGGCATCACTCAAATGGTAACTTTGGACTACAAAAATAAATAAATTTATTTCAATATATTTCAAGTAATTTATATTTTAAAAATATGCATTCATATTTATTGGAAGGATTTTCATTCTATATATTTCAAGTAATCTATATTCAAAATAGATATGCATACATATTTAATGAAAGGATTTTCATAATTAATAATAACTATCAACAAAAGTAATAATACAATCATTCTGTATTAGAAAATTAATAAATGATAGTCTTAAATTTAAAAGGAGGGTAGATGAAAAATAAATAAATACTGAATTTTCTTAAAATGAATATTACTACACAAAAACGACTGAATAATGTTTATTGAAAATAACTAATAAATTACATAGGATTAATTAATATTTCAAGTCAAATAAAATTTTACATTACAAAAATATTCTTTAATTGACCAATTATATAACCTTATATATGTCCGGAAGAATAATTTTGAATTTTAAAATTATTAAAATATAAAAAATTATAAATCAAACTAACTTGTCATTAATAAATAAATATATTATAATGACTTCTTTGCTTTCTAAATGAAATAGGAATAAAAATTTCCTAATAATAAGAATATCAACAAAAAATTATAATAATTTTTATATGATGAAATGTAGGTGTGAGTTACTAATAACTTAGAATATATGCAATTGAAGTATTATCATAAAAAGAATATTTATATGACAAAAGGTATCTATGACTTCATTCAATATAAGTCAATTAAAGAAGCATGACAAGGTTGATTGAGAAACATAAATAGAAACTGAATAATCAATTGACAACTATATATATATATATATTGGTCATAGATCTATTAATATAATCAAGACATAGATCTTTCCAAGACATAAGGTGTAGCTATTTCTATTTATATAGAGAAATCAGAAAAAGAAATAATATAATAGCTAAAAAACATAATTTAGAAGAAAGTAGGAAAAGGTTATTAGAAGCAAACAGATTAGATAAATCATATAATACTTCTAGACAAGTTTGTGAAAATTTAGTAAGCACATTAAATTGGGAAATACAAGGTTGTGAGAGAGATTTAGAAAATAATACTTCAGGAATAAAGTGGCTTAAGGAACGTATTAGTAAAAAATCTTATCAATTAGGATAATAAATGCCTATAAGATATAGTGAATATATTAGAGAAATACAACGTCACTATTATAGAGAATTTACTTATAAACATCAACTTGTAAAAATTCGGAAATAATTTGTAGAAAGACTAGAGTTGTTAAATAAAGAAATAAGAAATCTAGAAATAGATATTCTAAACTTTAAAGAAACAGACGAATAACCTCTAAATATTATAAAAAAGCATTAATTAGTGAACAATCTAGGCTGATAGAAAATATACAAGAAGTAGAATTAGATATAACCTATACTAATAGTAGATTGAAATATCAAACTAAGCTAAGTAAAAAATACCTTAATTTAAATCACTTAGGATAACAATATAGCTTCTTTAAAACGCCTCGATTACTTAGATCTTAGATTTCAACCAGAAAAGAAATATAGAGTGTTAAAAGATAGCTCCACTATAAGGTGTAATTTCAACCAGGGTGAACATATTTTACATTCAGAAGATAAACAAAATAATATAATAATAGACTTTATAATAAATTCAAGCGAAAAAATACAAGAAAAAGATAATAGTATAATAAGAATTTTAGAAGAGATAGAAGCTACTCAGAATAAACATAAAAAGACACTAGATAAGATAGAACAAAATTTAGATTATTTAAAGTCACAAGAAATAGAAATAGACAGAAAAATTCAGTATTTAAATCACAAATTTAATTTAGAAAAATACCTACAAAATTAGAAATTGAAAAGCTAATAAAAACTATAATAGAAAGACCTAAAGAATTAGAAGTAAAAACTACTCAATTAATATCTAAACTTATAGAACAAGTAGAAAATATAACAACAGAAATCAAAGATTTGCAAGAAATAACAAAAAGATTAGAAGAAATATCACTTTCATGAGTGAAGAAGATATAAATTATAGTAAAGCACTAGAAAAATCAAAAAGTTATCATAGCGAACCAGAAAGATTATCTAAGCATATACCTTCAAGTATAAAAGATAAAATTTTATTAAAACAGAATAATACCATAATAGAGTTATTATTAGACTTACATAAAAAGATAGACATTTTAATTAAAGGCAAAGAAACTCAAAAACCTTTTCAGGAAGAACAGGAATTACTCGAACTACATAAGAAAATAGACATCCTAATAAAAAATAAAGAAGCTCAAGAGCCACCAAAAAATAACTTTGAAATAGAAGAACTTATTAACCAATTAAAAAGAATTGAATTAACTCCTAAACAAGAAAGAAAAAATATAATAAGAAAACCACAAAAATGGACTTTCTATCAAATAAACGGAGAACCATCGAAAACAATGAAAGACAAGGAGAAGAAAGACAAAAAATAAGTTTTTCGGAGAATAAAATAGAAAATAATAATATGTTATCCAGAATATGTCGAAGACAACCTAATACGGAGCAGAACCAAGAACTTAATGAAATAATAGATGTAGATAAAGATTTACAAATTTTCCAACAACATAAATTAAAATTATTAAATCCTAAAACATTATATAATGCTGGATATTTTTCTACAGATAATCAGCTATATAAACATTATAGAGAAGAACAAATATCAGCTAAAGGAGAAGATTTTAAAATACTAGATTTAGTAAATGCTAACTCTTTAAGACATATAAAAAATAATAAAATTATATTGATGCATATGGGTTTAATTGTTATAGGAATAAAAGGTTTAACTAGAAAAAATCTAGTATCTAAAGTATTAATAACAATAAATGATGATAGATGGTCAGACATTAAAAAACCAATAATAGGATTAACTGAAGTAGATATGACAAATAATGGAGGAATATTCTATATAAGTCCAGATTTCTTAATGAACTTGAAAGAATTTGGAAAAAATATTAAAATAGAAATCCAAACTAAAGGGTACGAAGAAATGAATAGTGGAAATAATTTATTAATGTGCATAGGGTTTATTGGAAAATTAACCTTAAGTAGTAATGCTAAATTTAAACTAAAAGTAAAAGATGTAGTTGAAATAATGGGAAATAAAGGCATAAGTTTAATAAAACCAATAAAAATAGACCCAGAAATATATGCAAGTTTAGAATGGAAATTAAACAAATTTACTAAACCAAAAACTCTTACACCAGACTCTCATCTATTATATACTACAAGTAAAGAAGAAACTTCAGTCAGATTTACAGATTATAATTACGCAACTAAAAGAAATTTAGACGATGACGAAATAGAGAGTAATATAGAAACAGAAAGCGAGTTTATGAATATAGAAGTTCTACAAGAAGGATATGAAGTAGACATGGTCATAGAAAAAGCTGAAAATTTAGCAGAAGAATATAAATATATAACTTTTAAATGTAAAGGATATCAAAAGGACGAAATGAAAATAGAAGAATGTATAGAACATCTTAAAAACTGTTTGGAGAGAAATGATAATTTAGGATATAGAAATAACAAACTATTCCTTAAAAGAAAAGATGAAGACACAATTTCTGTATTAAGTTCCACAATAAGTTATAAAGAACTCGCAGAATTAGAACCGACTAGCTCTTCAAGTGCTAGCCCATTTCAACAAACAAACCCTAATCCCCAACCAATAGATTATAGTACAGGTAATGTACCTAGAAGACCAGCAATTAGGATAAACCTAGATACAAAACTTAGAGGAGATAATATAAAACTAGCAGGTAAGAGAATGCCAATAGAAGAACCAATTAAACTACAAGAAGGAGGTAGTAAAGGTAAAATTCTAAATATAGCAGCACACGACCCACAAATGTGGGATACAGTGATAGATTTATGGAAAGGAATAGTAGCAGCAGATTACTGAAGACATTATACAGAAACAGATACGGAAATAATGTATAAATATTTGGAAACCTTTTTAGGGGAATCTGCAAAAGCCATATGGGAAAGTTTAAAGACAAATTGCCCATATGATTTCTAGGTTTTATTAAGTATGGGACCAAACCCCTATAATTTCACAAACAAAATGCATATGTTATTAACTGGAAAAGATCCAAATAGTGGATTATTAGCACTGCGAAAAGAAGCATTAATCAAACTAGAACAATTGAGTATTTCACATTGGGTATATATAAAGAAATTCCTACAAGACTATTTTTATTATTGCACTATCAGCGGAAACACTTTTAATGAAGAATTAGGCAAAAAATTATTCAATAAATTACCTGAAGCTTTAGGAAGAGAAATAGAAGATAGATGGTATAAAAGAGATGGTGTAGTAGTCAACCCAAATCTAAAATGGACAATAGAGCATAGAACACAACATATAATGGATATACTAATAGAAAAATGTACAAACATACAAATACAAAAATAATTAAAAAGAAATGAAATGAATTTCTGTAAATCTGTTATATACACAACCCAGAATTATGATCAGAAACAATATAGAAAATATAAGAAGAAACATAATAAAAAACCATATAGTCGTAAACAATACTTCTTAAGAAAATCAAAAGCTAAAAAACCATGGTTAAATAGAGATAGACATGTTAGGAAATATAGAAATGATAGAAACTATAAAAATAAATTAGAATGCTATACTTGTGGAATCATAGACCATTTAGCTAATGTATGTCCTAAAAGAAATAATAATAGAACTAGAAATTCTCAACTAATAGAGGATTTCCAAGAAACTTTATTAAATGTAGACGAATACATGTCAGATATAGAAAGTATATACTCAATAATAAGTATTGATATAAATGAAAAAGATAATCCAAAATCTGATTCTTCAGAATCAGAAGAAGATAACTTAGTCAATGAACTAGGACAAGAGATAGAGGATCTAGACTTAAACAATCTAGTAATCAATAATTTAATGAATGTTACTCAAGAATGTATACATGAATTCCAAAGAAACAAAGGTTTAGACAGTAATAGATATCGTATATGCAATTGGTATCCAAGTAAAGACAACAGAGCTAAATGCAAAAAATGTTACTTAGAAGCGTGTATAAATTGTATAGAAAACACTTTAAAAATAAAAATAGAACCAGAAATAAATAACGGACAAAAATATACAAATAATCAAATCTTAAATTTAAGAGTATCTACTTTAGAAACCCGAGTAAATGATTTAGAACAAAGATTAACCATCCTAGAAAAAGGAAAAACCAGAATCGCTATAGAAGAATTAGATACACAAGAAGCTATACATTTAGAAAAATTAGAGGCAGAACTTATGAATTTGAAAGATAATGACACTAGTCTAATATGCAACGAAGATAAAGAATTCTCTACCATAAAAGTATTAGTAAAAATTTAAATAAAAGATGTGGAGATAGAAACTTTAGCATTAGTAGATCTCGGATGTACTAGCTGTTTGATCAATAAAGAAATAGTACCGGAACATTTACTAAAAGTACTTGAAAGACCTATAACAGCCACCCAAATGGATGGATCACAAAATATTTACAATTATTACATAGATAAAGCACAAATAAGTTTTTTAAATACATGCAATAAATTCTATAACCCAATTTACAATGTTAATAAAATATTAGCAAGAGAGTTAAACATAGGATCAGATTTTGTTATCGGACTACGATTTTGTATCCAGAATAAAGGAGGATGTCTTAGAAAAAATCTAGGATCCAAAGTATTAATAACAATATATGATGATAGATGGTCAGACATTAAAAAATCAATAATAGGATTAACAGGTCTATAGCACTCATGTTTCCTTTTTCTTTATATGCCCCACTCTGATAACCACATATTTGTTCTTCATTTTTATTACTGTATTTATTAGGTCATGCTTTTAAAATAGCTCCCCATCCTAAATCACTTCCGTTTGTTTGAATGATTACATAGTCTGATTCTAATGGAATTTTTAGGAGGATATTGGCAAGTCAAAATGCACCCAGAAAGCATAGAATGGATTGCATTCACATGTCCAGGTGGACATTTTGAGTGGTTAGTTATGCCATTTGGTTTAAAGACGGCTCCACCCATTTTTCAATGAAAGATGGATAATATATTTGGAGAATATAAACATTTTATATTAGTATATGTAGATGATATTTTGGTGTTCAGTCAAAATATACAAGGACACTTACAAATAATTTTTAGATTATTTGTTAAACATGAGATACTAATAAGTAAAAAGAAAATGGAATTATGTAAGACTTATATTAATTTTTGAGGAATAACTTTAGGAAATAGAAAGGTAAAACTTCAACCACACATTGCAAAGAAAGTATTAGAAATGCCAGATAAATTAAAAAAGACAAAAGATTTACAAAAGTTTTTAGGATTAGTAAATTATGCAAGAAATTTTATTCAAGATTTAGGAAAAATAGCAGGACCATTATACGCAAAGACCGGTAGTAAATGGCAAAAAAACTTCAATATAGAAGATATTAAATTAATCCAAAAAATAAAAATAAAATTAAAAATATTCCAGACCAGAAACATGAGTGCTATAGACCTAAAAGTATTAGCTATAATATATGAGTTAAATAGTTTTAAGTTATATATTCTAAATAAAGAGGAAATTTTAGTTAGAACAGACTGTGAAGCTATAGTTAAATTTCATCAAAAAATAAATGACAAAACTAGTAGTAGAAGAAGATCGTATTTGAACATACAAAAGGTAAAGAAAATGAATTAGCAGACCAGTTAAGTAGATTACAACTGAGAATAAATAAATAAGTTTAATCCGACTCATTTGTTTCCAGCATGAGACCAACAGGACAACCTCCTGCAGCTAAAGGCAAGGGCGTAGCTTCGTCTTCAGATTCATATCAACAGACAATGTTAGGTAATTTAAATTTTAGACCACTAGAATCTTTAGAAACAATGGAAAGAATTCACTTCGAACCATTTAACTTAATTGCTTACCCTGAGAGTAACATGTCATTTAGAATAAGACCAGACTACATTCTAGATAGACCCCAAAAGTGTTTAGCAGACAATCTTTGGATATCTTATAATAGACAAAATCGTAATCATTTTACGGCATCCATGAATTCTTTATGCCATTACATGGAAGAAAAAAGTAGGCCTAAGTTTAAATATTATGTAGTCATTCATGGAAAGACTAACGGAATTTTCCAAACATGGTTATAAGTGTTAGATTCAATACAAGGTTTTAAAACCCCTCTTTTCAAAGGTTTTAATGATTTTACCCAAGCCACAAATCATGCTAGAGGATATTTAGGACCAAACTATTATATATCACCATCACTCAGACAAAACCCAGATCAAATACCTCAGTATAATTTACAAAAAGAGATGGGAAAGATTATTTTCTGCAACCATTGTTCTTCTATGACGGAGAATTTCAAGAAGCTAAATGCTTAGAAAGAATTACTCCTCATGGAAAACACTAGATTAATAAAGCAGGTACAACTATTAGAAGTAAGACTCAACCATCAGATAAATGTAAGCAAGATAGATGCAAAAACACAGACTCAGACACAGAGTTCTCCATCTCCTCAAAAAATGAATGAGAAGGGTGTGCATTTCCCACTAAATGCTCAGAAATCCACTATACCGGATATTGGTACTGCTAGTTCGGTTCAAATGGTGACCGGTAAAGATAAATCAAAACCGTTAATGGCTGTCACTTTGCCAAAAAGTGAAGATGAAGGATGTTCTTCATCAAAACATAGGTTAGCAAAATCAGGTAATAAGATTTTAAAGAAGACTTTAATATCTAAAAGGAAAAATGAAACAATAGAGACTTTAATTAAACAGACTTTAGACAAATTCTTTAACAAGCAGAGACAAGATAAACATATGAATGGACAACCAGATGGACAACCCACTACCAATTCAGATAGAACTGTTCCAGAAATAAATAATGCAGACAATAATTCTTCAAGATCAGATGAAGATGATAGTATTGCAAGTCATCTTGCACATTTCCAAGATGCTCAGGATCCATACGAAGACGATGACTCAGGAATGCATTTCGACTCAATTGCCCTGCACAACTTGGATACATAGTAAAGACAACATACAATTTGTATTATTAGATAGTGTAGTCAGGTGGGGATGCCCACTTTATGTCTTGTAATAGTTAAATCAGTGTCAGAGTGCTTCCTTTATCACTACTTTCCAAAAGAAAGAAAAACTGTTGAAGCACGCGTCAAAATAAGTCTGGAAGAAAAACTAATAATGCATGTGACGATGGGTCCCAATGAGTACCCGGCTTGCATTATTAAGATTCTTTCTTATCTCTTATCTTTTAGTGTCGGCCAAATATGTCTGGGCCACGTAGTAATCTTTATAACCACTGCTTTATCTAGTTTTTGCCTATAAAAGGCGTACATTTTGTAAAAGAAAGACAGAGTGAAATGAACCAACCTCAAAACATATCTGAAATGTGTAAACCCTTCCTCCCAACAAACCTATCCAAGTCAGTCTTTTTTGTATAAACTTTTGTATCAGTGTATTTAAATAAAAGCTCCAAGTTTTCTATTCGATCTTAAGGGGGTACCCGAAAGGGAAACCTCTCTCCTAGTTACTTCATGTAAGTTCTTATTTACATATTTTTCCCCACCAAAAATATTTATATTTATGTTCTTATGTCCATATTTAAAGTTCTTTAACATACTTTTTGTACATCATGTAAATTAAATTTTTGGTAAAATTCTTACCCTTAGTATATGGTTAGCCTCTTAATTTCTTAATAACAACGATGGATTAACCTGTAAATTCCTAGGAATTTTGGCCTCGATAGTCCAACAGGTCTGTAAAATAGACAAAGGACGAGTGTTAGCTGCCAGACTAAAGTTTTCGGGGTGTGGTTAAAGAAGTAAGATATTAAGAACATAGATTAAGAGGAAGAGATGAACAGGGTAATATAAAAAAAACATTAAAAACTCTGGGAAAAATATAAACTATAAGAATGATAAACATGAAGAAACAGTGGGAAAGAGGGAATACTGAGTAGGCTTTACAAAACTGATATACTAAAAAATCATTATTTATTAAAGAATATTATTGAAATATATCTTTGTTTATATCTTTGTTTAAAACATTGAAACATAATATTATATTGAAACATAATATTATTGAAATATATCTTTGTTTTGGTATCAGAGCGAGAAGGTTTTGGGAACATTACCTATTAACTCGCAAAAATTTTTAAAACTCTGTATAAAAAGACACCTGATCTTTCCACTGAAGAATCAGATTTTGGATATATATATATATATATATATCAATTAACAATTATATATATATATCCAAGCACTGACCAAAACAACTCTGATGTTGAGAATAATAATTTATTTTCTTTTAGTTATTTAGTAGTTGCGAAGAAAGAAAGCAATACCATATTTGACTATACGCTTTACAATATGTACATTCATTTGTAAGAATAAATTTTTCAAGACATTGTTGAAATTGCTTCCATGAGAGAGATATAACCAATTCTATTATCCATGTTTATGTAAGATGTGCCATCCAGGGGCGGATCCAGGATTTTCAGTGAGGGGGTTCAGTAATACATATACGAACTAGTCAAAGGAGGTTCAGGCTCTACTATTTATACATAATATTTTTTTACCATTTAAAAATAGTATAATTTTTCGACGAAGGGGGTTTGGATGAACCCCATGAACCCTATGTAGATCCGTCACTGGTGCCATCTAATACAGAAGTGCGCCACTATAATTGTGTAAAATCTGAATCTTAACAATTCTCATATGTATCATAGTATCCACTGAAAAAGAAAACCACACATTAGAATCATAAGATAACATACTTATTATCTAGCATTATCAATGCCCATCAAAATAGAGGAAGATAAATAGCAATTTTAAAAGTCAACAGACTAAGAAACAAGAGAACTATTAAGTTAAATCAAAAGGAAAAAATATTTAAAAAATATTATATCACGGCGGTAAACAAGAAGTATAGTATTACTACATAGATTTTGGGAAGTTAAAAGATCAACCTATAGATTTCGGGAAGTCCAATATAAAAGATCAAACTAATTAGCCTAGCAATAATACAATTTTCAGCGGCATTAAGTAATCTAAAATATGAACTATGACGGTTCTTTAACTCCACAAATAGATGACAAACATAAATTGCATATAAAAAGCAATTATCTTGTATTCTAGATCAATGATGAAAAAATTATCTTATATTTTTACCAAATTGAATATGACATAGATGGAGTTTTTAAAAATTTAGTTCCTGTGTAAAACCTTGAAAGTGTATATACTTGAATGTCATTTGTGAATATCTTTTAAATTGTTTACTATATCACATATAGTGACAGTCAGAAGAAATAAAATTGACATTACTAATCACACCTTAAGCCTATTGTATCATATTAAATTGTTTACTGTATCACATATTGTGATAGTCATAATAATTAAAATTGACATCACAATCACACCTTTAGCCTACTTTTATGTATTCGTAAAGAGTGGATAACATCGAGGGTCTGTCGGGAAAGGATCTCTCTACCTTTTCCCCAAAGGTAGGGGCAAGGTTGCATATTCTACCCTCCCTAGACCCAACTTGTGGGATTACTCGAGAATGTTATTATTGTTAAGAGTAGATAATAGTTTATGAAATATGTGAATAATCAAAATTTAAAAATCTGAAAAGAACGTAAAAGCAGCTTCTAGGCTCATCCAAATGTTTTCTTAAAGCTAAAAAACCTGGGAGCTATTTAAGTAACCACTAGCATTGCTAGCAGATAAGATAAAGCTTCTAAGACTTCAATTTGTTTCATGAATCTAATAAATTAGACCAATGTATTAACCTTCTCTATATAAAATTTCTTCTTATCAACCCAAGTTAAAAGAAACTCCATTTCAACTACAACTAAAAGAGGAAAACAATCATATTATTAGACTAAGGGCATAATTTGATCTGGATTAGATCGAAAACATTAAAAATAAAATTATGAAGAATTAAAAACATAGAAGTACAAAAGAGAAATTAAAATTTTCAACTCTATTTGACATTCCATAGAGCAAGAAAGGAAAAAAAATAATTTAAGGGAGAAAAAATTTAGGACATTCAATGCACATGTCCTTGTGTTGATGCAAAAGTATTTCTTATTAAGATCATTGTAATTGCTTAATCAAGCTCAGATAATAATGAAATCAAAAACTACACAGAAAAGATGCTACATGCAAACTATCAATAACCAACAGTAAGAGTTGTTTATAATATATCCAGAAGTGTTGATATATTTTCATTTAGCATGCTTAATGTCCTAAAAGATTTCAAATCCTTATCAAAAGAAAACAAATTTATACTGTCAATGTTAGGTAGAGAATATCATTGCCATTGCGAGCCTCATAAAAATAAAATTTGAAGAAGAAAGTCCAATCTTTTTTAGACATCTTCGACACATTCACTTTCAAGTTTCTCCAGTTTTGTCATAGAGATCTAGGGACACTGAATTGACAAAATTATCTTACTTTTTTCATCACTTCAGGTCTCTCTCTCTCTCTCTCTCTCTCTCTCTCTCTCTCTCTCTATATATATATATATATATATATATATATATATATATATATATATATATATATTATTTCCTTAAATTTGATATAGCATTTTCAACTCACACCGTAGAATATCAAATATTACTGAAGGTCTTGAACAAAAATCAAAACCTGGATAAGTAAAACTAAATATTCTTCTTCACATATACAAAGGACAGAAAAGAAAAAATTAACTTAATTAGAACAAATTTAATTTTCATAAACAACAATCATACCCCTTATATTATTCAGACCGTAATGATGGGTTCCACTGAATTCCACTGCTTGAATATTATCATACAAAGCTTTCTTAATGACCACCTTGTTGTTAAGGGAAACATGACACTCTAAATTAAGTAGTTCAGAACTTACTTCAAATCCAATTGAGATATAGAGTTGTATTTAGAGCCCCAACAAGTTATTGGGAATCACTGGTCCCCTTGTCCTAACTTCTCCAAATCCCTGTTTGCTCTCAGTCTTCTTTTTCTAAAAGAGATAATAATGAAGTTGATTTCCAGCAAAGCAAATAATGAAATAAAATGTAAAGCTAATGCTAGCAGAAAGTCTATAGAATTTAATTAAAATACTTCTTATTCATTATATTTTAAAAGAAACAACACTTTTTGTTTCTAAGATTTAAACACTAAAGAGTATGTGTACTTTCACGTATCTCAGACCAAGATCCCTTCATGAATATATTTAGTCCAAATTGCATATAAGATAATGATTGTGATCTTCTACAACCCTCACTATTAAATCTGAAGTAAATATCTCATCAGTCTATTTGATCTCCAAAAAACATCAGTAGATCTTCAACCTAATAATACAGGATTTTAAATTATTCACATCACACAAGACTTGTTCATGAACTAAAGAGTGTATAAAAATTTCAATTACAATATTATATAATTTAAATAGTTTATCCTGAAATATTCCTCAGTTGTCCATTTGTTATTGTTATTGTTATTATTATTGTTATTGTTATTGTTATTGTTATTGTTGTTGTTGTTGTTATTATTATTATTATTATTATTATTATTATTATTATTATTATTATTATTATTATATATTTCACCTTTCAAGAATGATTTAAATTCCCTCGATAAGAAGTTAGGAGACAAAAGTTGGCGCATAAATATTGTACTCGAATAAGATGAAATAAGTTAGACTTGGTAAAGTATCTATTGTCTTGACATTTCAATTAGTCATAGAGACATGATTATATTAAATATAAATTTGAAAGCATATAAAATGTAAAAAGAGCCTACTTGATAGCAGATAAAGGCTCAGCTCATCCAAGCTTACTGACCATAATTAGTCCGGATTTTTTAGAGCATTGAGTCAATATCTATGTTTTCATTTGTGGAGACATTATCAGCATCCATATGATTGTGGTGTTGCGTTACTCCCTCATCTTTGTTGTTCATCTTTCCAGTAACTTATTTTTCTTTGTTGAGAGCTTGAACAAGAGCATTTTATTAGGATTTTGGGGATTGGGATTAACAGAAATAATATTAGATTCTTGGGATTGGAGTTGTTGATTCTGGACTCCAAAATCAACATTACAATTTTGAAATTGTTGATTAACAAAGTTAACTCTTTACCTGTCAATTGTTGTGATTGAACTTGCTGGTTTGTTCCCTTTGGAGGTTGTGAAGATCTAGGCCTATAAACTTGTTGCATTTTACCTTAATTGTGATGTTATAAATTCCCTTTATTTTATTATTATATCTGTTGCTATTGTTGTTGTATCTGGTGTTGAGGTTTTTGCTGTACTTGCTATTGTTGTATCAGCTGTTGTTGTTGGATTTGTATTTGTTGTTTTGGCTGCTGCTGTGCCTGTTGTTGTTGCTGTTGTACTTGTTGTTACTTCTTCTATTCCTTCTTTTATGAGTTTTTCATTGATCTTCTTGCTGAGTATTATTATTTTGCCTTGCAGATGCTGAGTTCTTAGCCTCATTTCTCTGAACCTTGTTGATGTCACCATCAAGTTGCTGCAAAACACCATTTTTCTGCTTCTTCCATTTTCTTTTTCCTCTTAGCCTCATTATCTTTATTTTTAACAATACAAGTTATAAGAAGATGTCCTTGATGTTTACAGTAACAACATAATCAGGTACTCCCTCATATTGAACATTCTGCCACATGCCTTCATCATTTTCATCTTCATTATAACCCATCCATATATGATTAGGCCTAACCTTGGTAACATCAACATGTAAATTTTTGCAATACTCCCTCTTGTCTTTCTGTAAGATGCCAAGTCAAGGAATAAAGCTTTACCTATATGGGACAACAAAGGAGCAAGAATTTTTATGCAATAACAGTTCTATGGTAATTCATGTAACACAACCCAGATAGGAACCAAAGGAGTTTCAAACTTAGGTTTAAAAATAGGAGCCCAAAGTTGTAACCTCACCAATTGTTCTTCAATATGCATTTTTCCTTTCGACCAAATAGTAGAGTGACCATACTCATTATCCAAATCAATATATAGGTGTCTAGCATTGAAATGAGTCAATTTAACACCACCTCTAAGCTTTGTTTGCATAATAAATTATTTTCTAACAATATCCATCTTAGGCATTGTATTTGCAAACTTACCAATAAGAGTGTACTTACATCTTGCTGTAATTTTTACCTTCCAATCCTCAGGCTTGAACACCACAACTGGTAATCCCTGCTTGGTAGTAATTTTAGGAACATAAATTGGAATTATAGTTGCTTTATGTGCTTCTTGTTCCCTCAACTTAGTCACCAAGGCATGATACACTACCGGAGCATTAGGACCGGATACTTTGGTACTCCAAGCATTAACTTTAGGATGATATTGATTCTCAGGTTTGAGATTTTCCGCATTTTTCTTAAATTCACCAATAAGATCAATAGGGTTATGTTGATTTTGCTCCTTGTTACCAATGTATTTTCCTCTTTATACTTAGCTTTATAAATCAAATCAGCAGTAAGAGTAGGCTTAGGATCTACTTTGACAGTTTTTTCAAAATTATAAGGCACCTTCAAAGGTTTATCATTTGGAACATAAGGAATTTTTAGTTGCTTAACTGGTGAATTCCTAGAAGAAATACCATCATTCATGTTCACATTTTTTTCCATATTTCAATGAACATTCTCAATATTTTTTGTTTATTCTTGGACAAATCACCTTTAACATGATAAATATTGTGAATTTAATTCATGATCTCGGTAGAGACAATTTTATTCGAAGTAGCAGACTTAGACATAGTTGAATTATCACCTCTTTGATCATTAGTGGTGTCAAGATCATTGTCTCGGATATTATGATCACTTTGCTCGTTTGAATCATCAACATCAACACTAGTATGCTCACTTTTTTCATCATCTAAACTCTGAGTATCAACACAATCAACTAGAGCCTCGAAATTCGAATTAACTAACTTTTTGGGATAATTTGAAGGATCATTTGCACAATTAACCATCCCCATAATTTCTTTAATCAACCCTAACTGATCAACCGTATTCACACTAACCTGAACACCTTCTCCGGCCAAATCAATTGGTGTAATTAACATCGAATCAAAATTGGTGGGATTGCCATTAATTTTTTATGGGGCTTTTGATTCTGCAATAATCCCAATATCTAATTGAGTCGATCCACGTTGAGAATTTTGGATATCATCACCCAATTCAACATTTTCCCTAATTTTCGACAAATTAGGGCTAGAAAGTCTAATTTCAAAATTAGAATTATTATGATTTGAACTAATCGAGGCTTTTGAACGATAATCATTCCTTATCTCCGCAACATTCAATTGGGCTCGGATTTGATTGGAATCGTCAAAAAATTCATCGGTGCTGGAGTTTTGCGTCATTCCGACAGTGCTACTCAAAGCTTTTTTGCTCGAAATTGAACTAAGAGATGTACACTGGTCTCGTTATCCTTTTCCTCATTAAAATCGACTCCAATTTGATCCACAACTGGTCAAATTTGATGATTCATATAAAGTAATTCGGGTGAATCTCTGTTCACGCCGCTTTGCACAATTCTTGCATTTGGCTCATTTAAATGCTTTAAATTTGTATTTGTAGGTGGAATTTGATACATTAAATCAATTTCATGACTTAGATTTCCATTCATCAATCCACAATCATCTTGAGCAAACATATTTTGAACCAAATCCCACTGCTCGTTCGAAACCGCACCAACTATTGCTTTAAATTTTTTTAATTTCAGAGAGGTATGAGAAGAATTTTTGACAAATTCCATTTATGATGGATGCACAAAAGAAAACACAGTAACTGAAATTCTAAAATTTCACTATGAAATGAAATTACAATATACACCAAAAAATCGAACAATCACCGACAAAATTCACAGAACAGAGAAAAACAATAGAACTTTTCACTATAGAGAGAGGCAAAATCAAGAAATCAACCAGAGAAAAAAGCAAAAAAACTATAATGGACAGAAGATGAAAAACACATTTGTTTTCATCAGAGGATAAGAAACATAGGCAAGAATAAAGTGCAAAGAATAAAAGCTAAATATTACCTGCTAGACACGTGGAAAGATGAAAGAGTAGTAAGCCTAAGAGCATCAATTGACTATAATGCCCATAAAAGTACAAATTTATTACTTAAGTACCCTTCTTCGTCCACCAATGCTTCTCTTAAGTATAGTAGAAATATATATATATGAAAAAGAATATTGTGTACCAACTGTCAATTAATCTAGAAGTTCGAATGCCATAGCAATCTACCACCATATAAGAAGGCTACACTCACTAATTAATTTTTGCCATCACATATTGGAAAAGATGAATTGTTCAAGTGATATGTATGGACGTTCTAACTAGAATCTCAATTTACTTTAAGTATTATTTTAGAATAGATTTTTCTTGATTTATCGAGTCAACTAAATATACAGGTTATGTTGCAATTCATTTTTTTTAATATATATTTGGAGAAAATTTTATGAGCCATTATTCATGTACTTTATGTTTTATGAAAATATAATCTATACTCTTTGAAGATTTAAGTTAGTGATCTCTTGTTTATCCTTTAAAATGTAAAATGACCTTTGACTCTTTTTTTTTATACTCTTTTACATTACTCATTAGATGATGTCCTTTACGCTACAAAATTATCTATTTTTCCCTTCAAAAGCAAAATCACTTTGAATTTTATTTTTATTTGTTTATATTCTTCCATAAATCATAATTTTACTTTATATTTTTAGATTACTTCTTAGATTTTTACTTTTGTTATTTATCTTTTCCTAACTTATTCTAAGCTTTCTCATTTCATTTGAAGTCTTTTAATCACAATTTTGACTTGCATTATATATTTTTTTCTTTCAATATTTCTATCGCTTTAGTTGTTTTACTTTATAGATTTTTAAATTGTTTATTTTTTCTCATTTTTTAGATTTTAAGTCCTTCATATATCTCATCTACAAAATTCCTCCTATAATTTTTTTTAAAAATGAATCCAAATAATAAAAATATCTAACTAAGATAAACCATGAATGAAATTTGTGGGATTGAAAATAGTGATAATTTACTTACTAGATTAATTTACTTATATAGTAATTAATAAATAATATGATTAATTTTAAAGATAATTTTTTTATTTTATTTACAAAAAAAATCACCTTTAAATAGCAATTCAGTTTTTGGTTATCAAGGTGATATATCAACTGTAAATTAATTGAATTTGAGTAAAAAATTTCAATGTAAATTTTTTATCTTGACTCCAAATAACTCGCATGTTGATTTTATATAGATTTGACTGAAAATTCAGCTGTATGCAGAGATTAACTAAATAAATAAAAATTGTTGGGATCGTCATATAATATTATTCTAATAAATTGGCCAAAAAACCTATAATCATTGGGTCACGTGTTCGAGACTAGGCAACCGCGTTAAAATATAAATTTATTTTAATTAAATTATATTTTAATTTTTTAAAATTATTTTTATATTTTTTCACTAAAATTATAAAGTATTTTAATAATTATTTTATCTAAGAAAATTAAGTAGTTAGTAAAAATTGAATCCAAAAAAAATTTCAATCCAAGATTTTTTTAATATTATTTTTCACTTCATCTCATAAAAATAAATATTAAAAGTAAAAAACTACATGACTTAACAAACATAAGCTCTTAATTGTCCTATTTCGCCTAAGTTTTAATTAATTACAATTCATTGTATCTCTTTTCAATTAAGTATATCCATACAAGTGCGAACTATAAAATAGAAATACAAATACAATTGTATCAATGAATAAAAAAATATAAATAATGATGCGAATACAAATACAATGAGCAATTGTAATATTTTCTTTATCATTCATGATTTGTGCTCGATGTACCTATATTTTTTTAAAATACAAAAAAATATAAAATGAAACAAAAAAAAGAGAAATAAAAAAGTATAAAAAATAAAAGAGAAAGGAAATTTTTTAAAAATAAATAAAAATAGAAGCTAGAGATAGAAGAGAGGAAAAGAAGTGAAAAAAATGAAACAAAAATAGGAAAAAGAAAAATAAAAAAATCAAAAACAAAAAACGAAGGGAAAACACAATAGAGAAAAAAAATGAGAATAAAGTACCAAAATAACAGAAAAAGAAAAAAAAGGGAAAACGCGAAAAAGAAAAAAAAAAGAGAAAAAATTACCTAAAAAGTGAAAAAAGAAAATAATTGAAAAGGGAAAAAAGAAGAAAGAGATATAGAAGTTACAGATAGAAGAGAGGAAAAAAATGAAAATAAAAAAGAAAAAGAAAATAAAAAAGACAAAAAAGAAAAAAAGTGAAAAAGGTTGCAACATATAATTACTCTCATTGTATTTATATTTTATACCAAATAGAGTCGGTTGCATACAATTGATACATTGGCTACATATGATAATTTTGAAAGTTAGGTTATGGGCTCCCCAATTTGTTGAAAGATAGGCTATTTTTTGAAAATTTTTCATCTTAAAAATATACATAGGAGTAAATTAAGTTATTAGAAGTTAACAATTGTGTTGACTAAAGATTTAAAGTATTTTTTTTCATATATATTTTCACTAAAAAATATATTAATAATTGGTCAAAATTAAACTCAAAAAAATAATAATTTCAAAGCTAATATCTTTTAGAATTATTTTTCACGTCATCTCATAAAAATAAATCTTTAAAATATACATAAGAGTGAAGTTGAGTTATTAGAAGTCAACAATTGTGTTAATTAAAACTTTAAAGTGTTTTTAATATTATTTCGCTAAATTTTTTAAAAGTTAATTAAAATTGAACTCAAAAGAATTCTCAAATCAAATATTTAATTATTATTATTATTATTATTATAATAATAATAATAATAATAATAATAATAATAATAATAATAATAATAATTGAGACTTGATTCAATCATAATAGAGATTTAATCAATATTTTTCAGTTAGAAGTAAATCATTTATGTTGATTATAGTCATGAAAAATTGAAATTCAATTCAATCCTAACATAGATTCAATCAACACTCCCAATTAGAAGTTGTTTTGTCTCTTTTTAACTCGAAGGGTTGGAAAACATTGATTTCGACTTTTAAAACAATTTCAAAACTTTAAAGAAAATTTCGAAACAAACAGAGTCACCACTTAGTTTATTTGAAAAGACATTAAGAAAACTTGTAAGGAAAATTCTAAGTCTTAAAACAGAAAAAGACTTAGGCTTTTAAGAAAATTCCAGGTAAGAGGTTCTTATTAACATCTTAGGAGGGTTTATAAGGCACCTAAAATGTCCTCTAACTTGTGGTTATCAGGACTATTTGAAAATCAGTTTTGACAAACTTTGAAAAAGAGAAGTTGGTTTTAGAAAAGAAAGTGATTTTAGGAAAAAACTTGTATAAAATAAATTTTGGCGACTTAGTAGAAAATTTAACTAAGTCTAAGCAAATTAATAACAACTAGCACGTAAAAGGGGGAAGGGAAATTAGAAGACTTAGTCCATCAGATCCAAATCAATAAACCTATCCTAAGCTAATTTGGGCTTTCGTCCCATCATCACCTGTCCTAATCTATATATTGGGCATTAGGACCGTAACCTGTCTTAAACTATGTTTTTGAGCCCTTTTAGTCCAAAATCTGCTTCACCTGTATTAATTTACAACTTTGGCATCGAGGCCCCAAATAAATAACTAAATAAATGACTAAATGACTAATTAAAAATAAGACAATAATAAAAATCGAGACTTTTAAAATCTCTTAGCGACATCATTAATGGATTTTGACCTATTTTCCTTCTTTTTACACCGCACCCCATATAGTCAACCTTGGGTTTAAACTTCAGACTTGACTCGAAGAGGTGGGACTTATTGGCCCATTACAAAATGTAAGAGGAGAGAAGTCCATTTGTACTAGAGACACTTTTTGCATGCAAATAAAAAATAAAGAAGTTAATATACGATCAAGGCATAATAATTACATATTTCAAAACAAAAGAAAATATCAAGAACCAATTTTTGAATGACAATAATAAGCACACTTGCACACGCATAACAAGAGCTAGAGTCAACAGATAAAATGAAAGTGAACACATCCACTTACACGCCTCATAATTTATGTTCATATTAAGAATGAATAAAGGTAAAAGGAAGAAGGCCATATTCAATGAATTAATGGGAGAACAAGCAACGTAAGCTTGCGAAAGTAAAGGGATGAGACAATAAGAAAAATACCCATGACTTTTAAAATTGAACAAACATAGACACTAATCCATATAACAAAAGAAAATAAAGGCTAACTTTTCAGGAAAGGGAGTCTTTAAATTTCAATTAAGGTGACATTAATGAGAATTCATACATCTAAATTACGACCAACATTTCAGAGAAAAAATATATAACAACCTATGGTTTATCTTTCTAAGACATCATTGATTCTGTTTTGATATTATGAATCAAAGAGAGGCATGAATCAAGTCTTTACACACACAAAGAGCACATATACCAACCCAAAGAGAGCAAGAAAATAAAAATAAAAATAAAAATTTAACATCTCTAAACATGAAATATCATTCAACAATCATACTATGCATGACTCAAAAATATCTAAATAATTCTATTTAGACACAAAAGTCCAAACTTTCTCATCATTTTGACAAAACAACATGCAAACAAAAGAGGAGTAAACATCTTGGATGAAAACTAAAGCTATCTTTCATATGAGGATTTTAAAATTCATTAAAATAATAAGCCAGCAGATGCCAAGTTTTTGACTTAACCAATTACTATTTTATCAAGGAGAAACAAGAAATAGTAACTATTCTTTTCTACATAAAGGAAATAGCTTTACATGCTAAAAATAAACATATCCGCCAATAATGAATTTAATCAAGGCATGCGTACGTCTTTTAAGCAAAGATCAAAATTTTATCCATAATAATCAAAGAATAAAGCTAAAAGGCAAATCAATCAATATTAAATATTATTTTCAACATAAAGGAAATAACTTTACATTCTAAAACAAACATATCCACCAATAATGAGTTTAAACAAGGCATGAGTACGTCATTTAAGCAAAGATCGAAGCTTTATCCATAATAATCCAAGAATAAAATTAAAGAAACACGTTCAACGGTTGCTATCTCATTTTTATATCATGAACGTGAAAATAACCATAATATCATTACCACAATGTTCTATGGCCTTCAAGGCTGTCTACAACAAATAATCCTAGCAAAAATAATTACAACTACGAACTACGAAGAAAAAGGAGATGAAGAAGAAAATGATAATAAAACTAAAAATGGAAAGGTGTGTTTACTTTTTATTTGGGCAACAAAACTGGACTTCAAGCTTTCTTTGGAGTCCTGATCACCACCGTAAAGCAATCTTTTGAGAATCTCGATTATCCTACCGCTTGAATTTTTTTTAACTCTTTGCTCAAAAGTTTTTTCCACTCTTTGAGACCTTTTTTTTCACTAAAAGTTTTTTTCAACTATTTTCTCAAAAGCTTTTCAATTCTTTTAGGATTTGAGACTTGCTTTCTATCAAAATAGTGGTAGAATTTATAGAAAAGGATGGGGGTCCAATTCTATTAATCCAACAATGTGGGAGAAATGATTTAGCGGTGTTTTTAGAATTTTAAAAATTAAAGATAAGGTGAGGTGAAAGATAAGATGGGGAAAAATTGTACAATGTAGTATAATTTTTGAATTTTAAAATTGAGAAAAGGACAAGGTTGAGGGGGAAATTGTACAATGTAGTATAATTTTTGAATTTCAAAATTGAAAAAAGGACAAGGTTGAGGGAGAATTGTACAATGTAGTACAGTTTTTAAATTTTGAGATTTGAATTTGATTTTGGTGGGAATTGGGTAGAAATTATAAGAGTTTTTACGAATTTAGGGTTATTTAAAATATAACCCCAACTGATATTTCAAATTTAGCCAAATTTATTTTATTTTGACCAAACTGAAAATCAATTGGCCGATTGCATTACAATTATGGCTAATTTGATTTCAATTATGGCCAAACCTAATAGATTAACTAAATTAAATTAAAATTTAATACGAATTAATACTTCCTTTAATCTTGAGCTTCTTGATTTTATAAAATCAAATAAAATATTTTTCCAAATAAATTAATTTCGAGAATAAATTTTATTTAAATCAAGACTTTATCCATTTAGATTAATTTTTAAACTTAACTAGTAAAAGTCCAATTTTGATAAAAATATTCATTTAAGTAAAAAAATTTATACGATTTCGCATATGTAAATACGAAAATGTGTAATCATCAAAATGACAAAATTAACCCAAAATTAATATTTTAGAGCGGATTTATCTGGTTGAAATAAATATCTTAATTTTATTAAAAAATTGAAGATACCCAGGGTTAAATTTAGTTGCGGAGGACAAAAATTAGGTGTCAACAACTTCCCCTTACCTTTGGGTAGGGTGGGTGCAAGTAGCCCTGGGCAAAGGGTGTTTGACATTCCTAATTTTTGTCCGACCACAAATTCATTTATGAAAGAGATTGATTTTCGCATGAGTTTCATGGAGTTATGGCCAGATCCCGGTATCATATTTCCTACGTATCTCAGGTTACATGAGAATTCAGGCCACTTGTAGTTCATAAAGCTTCAATTAAAGAACGATTTTAAAAAAATTAACAAGCTATCTCAGTTTTTAGAGTTTTTGATAAAATCGAAAAATTGGAGAATAAAGAAATTAGGGGGAGGTTGGAATGTAATCGAGAGCTCAGCTTACATATCCCTAAGACTCAAGAAATCAGACTGCTTGCAGTTCGACTCGATTGGTAGAAAAAATAGTCCTTTATTTTAGAAAATCTTTGGCTCAGGATTAGTGACAAGCTGATTGAGTTGCAGAAAAGAGGCTTGTATCCTCTTAACCATGAATATGGAGCTCTTCACATCCATTGTTAAGAATATATCCGGACATGATTTCCAACACTCTAGGTGTGCTATCACTCGAACTTAAAAGCAAGAGAAGGTTACCCTCAGTATGAGTTTAGAGATATCCCAAAGGTCAATCTAAAATTGAAAGATCCCAAAAATCCACATGCCTTCTAACAGGGGTGTGGTTTGATGGTGGTGACGATCATTCTTTAGCTCTCGTCCAAAGAGTTTGATGTTCCTCTTTAGACTATGTCTCGTGTTGCTGCTAAGAAAGAGGTCCACGTTGTAATGCGTCTTATCTGGAGTCATCCACACCTGTGGTTTTGATTTGAGATTTTCATCCTTTCGGATGCTCTCGACAATGTCTCAAAAATTATTAGTGCAAAACATAATTCACAAAATAGATATATAGTTTTTTACTATATCTCTGCATGAGTTATTTCCTAAAAAACGAAGTCATCCTTTCATGTACCTGTTTGGAAGAAAATAACTTGCGATAAAAGACACAACAACCTTCTTGTTTGTTGTATAATTAGCTCATTTGTCGAGTGAATGTGTCTTCAAAGTAGGGTGGCCCTTTTGGCACCAACAACACTTTATGCATAACAGTTTCTACAACCGTGAAATCTTATGCTGATGCGGGCAAACCTTTTGGTCACCTAAAATGCTTTTTGTATGTAGAATGATAACCTATCCAGTTATTGACAATTATTCTTTGCATGTGACCCCAGGTAAGTCTTGCACATCTTTTGTACCGGTATAACTTATAGATTTCCCTTGAATTATCATTCTTTGGATAATCTTGGGCATTATTTTATGTTGGATATGAGGTAACTTATAAATATCCTTTGACTTGCTAGATTTTAGGTGATCCTGCATATTATCCACCCTTGGATAAGAGATGACTTATAGATATCCCTCACATTGCTAGCTCTCAGGTATTTCTGCACATCATCTGACCTTGGATACAATATGATTTCTAGATATCCCTTAAATTGCTAGTCTTTGGGTAATCTTACATATAATTGATCTTGGATATGACGTAACTTAGAGAGAATTCTTTGATGTATCAATTTGATAATCTCACATATTCTCTGATAAGGATTTTGTTGCGACTTTTGGATAACT
Organism: Capsicum annuum; assembly: GCF_002878395.1. Classification (NCBI taxonomy): domain Eukaryota; kingdom Viridiplantae; phylum Streptophyta; class Magnoliopsida; order Solanales; family Solanaceae; genus Capsicum; species Capsicum annuum. Next base: position 162,314,584 of record NC_061122.1, on the reverse strand, counting down.
TTCAAAATATCAATCTTTAGGTAACCTTGCACACTATTCGGTTAGGATGTCTTTACGGCTTATGGATGAACTATGGACTATCAACTAATAGGAAATTTTGCACACTATCCTATTTCAAATAATATGACTTATAGATAATCCTTAAATTGTCAATTTCTAAGAAATCTGATATGTCATTTATTTTCAGATAGTGACTTAAGGACGTCCCCTCGAATCACGATCTTTTGATGCATTCAGATGCTGATTTATGATGAGATATCCTCGACGGCAGCATTTGTGTCTCGCGTGTCAGCAGATATTAAATGCCTTGATATCCTCGATGCTAGCATTTGTGTCTCACGTGTCAATAGATATTAAATGCCTGATGATATCCTTGACGCCAACGTATGCTATTTCGCGTGTCAATAGATATTAAATGTTGATGATCTCCTCAACGCCAGCATTTGTGTCTGCCATGTCAATATATATTAAATGTCATGATATCTTCGCTATCAGCGTTTGTACCTCACGTGTCAATAGCTATTAAATGCCATGATATCCTTGACGCCAACATTTGTGTCTCGTGTGTCAACATTTATTAAATTCCATGATATTCTTGATGCCATTATTTGTGTCTCGCATGTAAATAGATATTAAATGCCATAATGTCCTCGACACCAATCTTTGTGTCTCGCATGTCAATAGATATTAAATGTCATGGTCCTCTTGGCAATGATATGATATGCAATGACCCTATTGGAAATGAAATGAGATGTAATGGCCCTCTTGGCAATGAAATAATATGAAATGGCCCTCTCGACGATGCTATGAAATGCAATGGCCCTCTTGGTAATGAAATGATATACAATGGCCCTCTTGGCAATGAAATGATATGCAATGACCCTCTTTTCAATGAAATGTAATGACCCTCTTGGAAATGAAATGATATGCAATGACCCTCTTGCCAATGAAATGATATGCTATGTCCCTCTTAGGGGTGTACATAGGTCGGGTTGATTTATTTTTTATTAAAAAAAATCAAACCAGTCATGTCGGTTTATTAAAACTATAAACTAAATCAAACCAACATAAAATTGGTTTTTTCGATTTAGGTCTTAGTTGGTTCTTTCATTTTTTTTATAATCTTTAGTTTTTACAATTATATTGTGATTAAAGACTAGATCAAATATGTTTTGAAGACTAGATCAAATATGTCTTCACTCATGTGCTAATGAAAAGCTATAATTATGAAACAATGCGAAGCAAAAAACTCTCTTGAAACTAAAAAGTAAGATGAAGAGTGAAAAGTTAAGGTTTTAAGTTTATATTGGTTTTTGAATTATTTAATTCGCAATTAATGGATAAATATTACAACGTAAATGCCCAAATCTGAATATATATCTACATGTACTTTCAAAACATTGAAAATTGCTAAAACTAGTTGAAAAAATATTTAAAAAGTAGATTATAATTATTATTTTATGTAGAGAAAATGGTCAAATACCCCCCCCCCCCCCCCCCCCCAACCTTTACCCTAAATCTCAACTACATACCTATACTTTGAAGGGGTCCTATGACCCCCCTGAACTATTTAAAAATAGAATATACACCCCTCAAAAGCTGACGCCCAGATGCGTAATGGAAAGTGAGCAACACGCACCTGCCATGTAATGTCACCTAATTTCCACGTAAAATTATCTATTTATATAAAAAAAATTAATTATTATTCTTTAATATATATATATATATATATATATATATATTCTCTTCTTTTCTTTCCCTTTTCATTTCCCTTTAATATTATTCTTTTCTTTCCCATATTTTCTCCTTTTTCTTTCCATTGTTCAAATAGCAATCTTAGCCATAACTTTTAGAAAAATTCATTAAGAAAAGGAATTATATCAAATGCTTGATGGAGATAAAAAGGCTAAAAATAATAGCCTTTTCTACCTCAGTTAAGGCTAAGTTGATAACAATTTTTCTCTTTTAGGATCAACAATATGAGTTAAATTGCCAAAATCAATTTTAATCAAGTGGGTGTCACTGTTGGGGATGACCAATTTGGTGTTTTTGATGGAATTGAAGATGACCAATTTGGTGATTTTAGAGTCTTTGGTAGAAGTAATTGTTAATTTTGCTATTTTGATGGAATTGAAGATGACCCATTTGGTGTTTGTGTATTGAAATAATGGTTAATTGAGTTGGTTTTTGATAGAATCGCAAAATTTGGTGTGTGTGTGTGGAGCAACCATGGTGTGTTATTTTTTATGGAATTTCAGAATTTGGTGTGTGTGTGTGGAGCAGCCATGGTGTTTTGTGTTTTGTTGAAGAGAAGAAAGAAAATGAAGAAGAAGAAAAAGAAATGCCATTGATGAGTTTTTGGTTCCATTGTTTGTGAAGAAGAAGAATTGAAGAAGAAGAAAGAAAAATGCCATTGATGAGTTCTTGGATGTCATTGATGCCATTGTTTGTGAAGAAGAAATAAATTATTGTTGTTGTTGTTGATTTTACAAAGAAGGAAGCTCTTTCTTTCTCTCTCGTTATTTCTTTTTTTTTTTTGTTTTGCTTCAAGAAAATTTAGTGCTTTAGGCTTATTGATGTGGGTTTTTGTTCTGAGAAGAAAGAATGAACCTCACTCCTTGTAACTTTACAAATTACTGTACAATCAATTTAGTGCTTCAGGCTTTTGTAACTTTGTATCATTTCTTATGATATTTTGAATTTTCTTTTTAAAGTGAAATAAATGGATTTTTTAGTGGATTTTATATTTAGACACATCCATGAATTGTAATAGAGAAAGATGAAGAAAAAAATGAATTGGAGATGAGGAAGATAAGAAATTAATGTTGAATACTATTGATGAGTTCTTGAATCTTTTTTTCGTGAGAAAGAGAAGAAGAAGAAACAAAACGTATAAGGCAACAAAACCTTTTTGTTTTGAATCCTTTTAAAGAAGATTATGAACCCTAAAGCTTCAATTTTAGAATGGAGGTTACTATTGAAAGTTTTGAAATGGTAGACAAGAAAACCCAAACTTCAAGCTTTGAAAATGGCAAAAATAAAAAGGAAGAAGATGCAGAAGATGGAAGATTTAATGGCTAACAAATGAGGATTTTTTAAAAAGAAAATTAAAAAAAATTTGGATTTACACGTGGTTTAAAAAATGCAGATTTATGTACTGCAGGCAAGTTCTACGCGCCTAAGGGAAGTAACTACACTTTCTTGGACATGTTAGCATTTTAGGGTCATAACAAATCAAAAATAAAAGTTCAGAGGGATAATAAATTCGGTAAAAATAAGTTTTGGGGGGGGGGGTAATAGGTCACCTTTAAAGGTTGAGTGTGTAGTTGGGATTTCGACTAAAGGTTGGAGGGGTAATAGACCATTTTCTCTTTTATGTATAAAAAGTCATTTTATATATATATATATATATATATATATATTATCGGTTTGATTCAGGTTTGGTTTAAATTTTTTTGGTTAACACTAAACCAAACCAAATCAAACCAAACCAAACCAAGAATGACCTTTTTTTTTTCTAACGCCAAACCAATCAAACCAAATCATAAGTCAGTTTTTTATCGGTTTGATTTGGTTCATCGATTTGGTTTGACTTGATGGTTTGGTCTGTACACCCCTAGTTTCTCTTGGTAATGAAATAAAATAGCCCTCTCGACGATGATATGAAATGCAATGGCTCTCTAGGCAAATGAAAACAGTTTCACCTGAGTTCATTTGTCTGTATTTTTTTTTTGCTTTCTACATGTACTTGTACTCAAGGTAGACAGTTAGTAAACACAATGTCGCTCTTAAACAGTCAAGCTTTATAACAGTTTAGCTTTATAACAGTTTAAATGAATAATTTGGATAACTTAGTCAGCTTATAATCTTCATTTAGATACGCACTTAAATGATAAATCCATCGAATGTAAACAAATGGGTAAAATTCCTTTTTGGGGGACTTCTCAAATACCATTTGCATCGCCTAATGGAGAATTTAAGGATGACTTTTTGCTCTTCCTTCTCTTGGAAAATCCTTTGATTGTGGCCTTATAGGTCGTCTCCTTTGACCGTGCCTGCTCAAGAAAAATATTTAGTAGACACGAAGTTGCTTTTTCTAGTGACTATTTTTTAGAAAAATTCTAAATACAATATTCATAAATAAGATAAGGTGCCTTTGTTTGCCTTTCATGGTCTCAAGAAATGAGATACATAATTCAAAAGGTCCTCGATAAATGGATATTAAACCCGTCTTTGGGGTTATCCAAAAATACCATTCTTGAGCATTATATGCTTTGGTGTGGATCACAACTCACTTGGAGATTTTTATGAAAAAGATTTCAATTTTTGTGTATTGATCCCTGTATCCCCAAAAAAATGATTAGTATTGAGTGAAACTACTTCGTGTTAACCTCCTTTGATCCTTGGTTTGCTCCTCGCCATCTTTCGGGTACTCCACCATGTTGGGACTTCCATCCTGACTTCCCATCCCAATATATGCCTAGGCAATCACTAAGTAAAAGATTTGTATAGGTTTTTGAAAGTAGCCTTAATTTTAAAAACTAGTTTCAAAAACTTTTGTAAAAGCTTTTAGAAAATCTATGCCAATCATGTCATTGTCGAGCTCCATTTTTCTCGCGAAAAGTGGGATTCGACGTGATCACTCCTTTTGGGATTGTTTAAAGGAGATGTGAAGAGTTGCCACCTAACGAATTAAGGTGCGTTAGGGAACCAGTCTAGGCTAACTACAGACCTATTTTGTTGTTTTAGTCTTAATTCACCAGAGATTCGGGTAAGGGTTCAAATTAGCTCGAAAAAAGGTGTTAGGCACCTTTCGAGATCCACAAAGGTGGTTTTTGGCCGAATTTGTATTTTATGTGGGGATTCTATATGATGAAATAAAGGTCGCTAATTTTATTAACTTAATATTAACTAAGTGGTACAATAAAGAACACTTTCAATTAGTGTACATGCCATGCAAAGAATGGAAAGTACAAGAGATGTGAGACTAACCTTTCGCGACATGCAAGTTTTAAGTAAAAGTACCGTAATTTGTGTATTTTTCATTTTTATCGGATTACAGTCTCTCGCAAACTCCTTTTCTTTGTAGTACATCCAAATTGGAAAATATTCAAGCTTAGATCAAAATAACAATAAACTGCAAATAACGAGAGACATATTAGTAAGTGTGCCACCTTAATTTGGTGGTAAATTTAACGTAAAAGTTAAATAAATTGACAACACATAAAGTTAAAATTGAGAGAGAGAAAGAGAGAGAGGGAGTGAAAGAGAGTGAGATCAGGTGTGACAAGGCTGAAATGGGCCCGATATGATGTTACTCCCTCTATTCCAATTTCTATATCTACTCTCTTAAATGCCTTGCGATCAGACGAAAGAAATTCTTAAAGAAATTTATTTAAGAGTACTAAATAAATTGTTTTAGTATTTAAAAGTCATGTAAGACAAAAATAAGTGAATATAATATATAAATTGTATCAAAGCATGTAGATATAGTGTAGTAATAAAAGTTGTCCAGTCTTTGAGACGTTTAAAATAGTGACATATGAGATAAGAAAGGAAGGGAGTAACGAGGTGTTTTATATTTTAATAAAGATATATGTATATGATTCATACAAAAAGTCAACTATAGCCTATCTTTGTCATCATATCCCAAACATACCTAATCCCTATTGGGGCGATGTCTCTATTTCAACTCCACATCGGGTGTTGACTGTGTTACTTGCCATGGTTGAACTCCAAGAGAGTCACCCCATTATAGTGTACATGCAAAAATATTTAAAAGGGTGAGAGTATGTCAGTTCTTATCGTTTATCTAATTTCATAAAAATTAGACGATAAATAATTAAGAGTTTTAAACAAAGTAACCACATAGAAATGAAAAAGTCAAAAAAATGAGAGTTTCAGTCTTTTACTAGTCAATTAAATTCGTATCCCATTTCTTTTTTTTTTTTGTAAAATTAAAATTAATTAGTTAAAAAGAAAAATGTTTGCATAGGCCCGGTTCATTGTTAGCTTAAGCGACCAACACCTATGATTAACCTGACAATGATACTAACCAGACTCAATAACAAAAAATAAGTCGCATCTTGATTAAGTGATTACTTAGGCATGTAAAACTTACTCAAGCACAAAAATATTAAAAAACGTGAATCAGTCAGTAAGGAATAGAAAAAAAATTAGCCTGAGCATAAAGAAGTACACCTGCTATACAAATTGTTACAATAACAAACTAATTAATATAGAAGAGCACGTGATTAGATATAGCTAACGCTTACCAGAAGCAACAATCAAATAAAATAAAAGAAAAGTAGAAGGATGGACCTTTCCCAGCAAACGGGTTCTTCAATATTAACAAGAAACTTTCAATTAATTCTCCATCCTTAATATGTCATTTCCATCTTCTATTTTACACGTTTCTTTAATGGCGTTCACTATTCAAGCACATAATAACCATAACACAAAATCATATGTACTGTATAAGGGAAAACTAACACAATCCACGAATAAGATTGTAGACACATAAAATTTATAGGGTAAAATTCATATAAAAATTGAATTTGACCCATATTTTATTAGGTCTAAAATCATTTTGAACTATAAAAATAATAAGCCCATTTTATTCCTCATCAAGGACTTCAAGGTCATCTCACCTTGAGGCCCAAACTTATGCCACGTGTCAAGTGATGTGGCATCCCAGTCAAATTAAAGACCAATGAAGCAAGACCACACACATCAAATGATGTGGCAATTCAAGTCAAGTTCAAGAGCCAATAAAACATCGCCAAGTGTCCCAAATGACATGTTTTTGGCCAATCACAAGCAACCTTGTCACATAACATTTGTGATAAGCTTGAAAATTGAATGGACCAATCAGAATGAGGCAAAAAAGGTTATTTACACTTGGACTGCCGACCCCCTACAACTATAAATAGGAGGGTTACATAATTTTCTGAGGGAATTTTACAAGCATTGGAGGAAGCTTCTGCATTGACTACACAGCTCTTCAATGAATCGACTATCGGAGTTCTGCCCAGAGGTCAACTCGACAAGACGAAGTGCTGTCAAACAATTCCTGGAGATCCAAACAAATTTATGGGAGGCTCAAATCATCCGAAAGTTCAAGAATTATGCTACAAAGGCCCTCGAATTATGGAAAAGTTTAAGAGAGAAGAATCAAGAGAATAACAGAATTGTACCCACAAAATTACTTTAAATAAAATTATTTTTTTTATTTATTTTTATTTTTGCTTGCAGTTAATTTTCTGCACAACTAAAATTTATTACAAACAAATTTTGGCACACCCAGTGGGACCAGTTCTACTCTCCATCTCTTCTTCCTGTGAAATCAAATTCAACCACTGCTATGGACTTCGAAAATACTAAAGTTGTCTTATGCAAGAATTCTGCTACTGCCACATTTGATGAGCTCAGCCATGTTGGTCGACTTACTCGGCGCGAGTTGAAGACTAGTGGTTGGGACGGATCTGAATATGTAACTTCTTTGAAGAAGGCAAAAAAGAGCAAATCTCATATGACAGCTGGAATCGGAACTCCTGGGGGCAACTTGATATCCTTGCTATGTGATGAACTCTCTCAGACTAGCATCAATTTTAGTGGATCCAAAGATTCAACTGATTCTCCAGTTTCAACAAAGGTCAACGCCTTGATAGCGGATGTAACTAATATGGATAAGAAGTTCGCAATAATGGAATAAACCATTAAAGTTTTAAAGAAATCTGTTGAGGATAAAGATCTTCAAATCGCTCAACTGATGAACAAGTTGGAGTCCTTCACCCCTGGAGAATCGAGCCACGACCTTGCTTATCCACCCGGATCTACTCAGCAAAATAAGAGTGTCGATGAGTCACCTAGCAAGACTAAATCTCAAAAATATAAACAATCTACTTCAGTTGGGGCTCTGTTTGTTCAGCAGTTGCAAGACATAATAACTAACTTTATCAGGGCTCAATATGGCGGAGCACCACAAAGTTTGTTGTATTACTCCAAGCCTTACACAAGGCAAATTGACTGTCTATCCATGCCAACAAACTATCAACCACCAAAGTTGCAGCAATTTGATGGAAAGGGAAACCCGAGGCAACACATCACTCACTTTATTGAAACTTGCAGCAATGCTGGAACAAACAGCGATCTCCTGGTGAAATAGTTTATCCATTCGTTAAAAGAAAATGCATTCGACTGGTATATCGACTTGGAGCATGAGTATATTGATAGTTCGGAGTAGATCGAGAAGGAATTTCTCAATTGATTTTACAGCACTCGATGAACTGTGAGTATGATAGAGTTGACTGGCACTAAGGAAGAAAAATATGAGCCTGTGGTGGATTACATCAATCGTTGGAGGTCATTGAGTTTGACTGCAAAGATCGCCTTTCTGAAATATCCGCTGTAGAAATGTGCACTCAAGGAATGCATTGGGGCCTTCTATACATACTGCAATGAATCAAACCGTGAGCATTTAAAGAATTTGCTATATGAGTACATGACATAGAGTTAAGCATCGCAAGTCATGGGAAGACATCTCCTTTTGTTGATCTTATTAAAGAAAAGAAGGAGTTCAAGAAAGATATGACCACAAATATCTATACTAAAGAATCCATGGCGGTGAAAGCAACTTCCATAAAGGTCATGACAAAGCAAAAAGTGAAGGAAGATGAAACCTTGAAGCAACAGCTGAGGGAGGAAAAATGTCGCCCAACTTTGAAAGAGTTGGAAGCAAAAGTTTACCTATTTCCAGATTTAAATATACCTATGATCCTTGATAAATTATTGGCCAAAAAAACCATTGATCTTTTGGAATCAAAGAGGCCTAAGGAAATTAATAGGGTTAATGATCCCAAGTACTGCAAGTTTCATCACATCATTGGGCACCCGACGGGAAAATGCTTTATTTTGAAGGAGAAAATCATGACACTAGTAAGTAAAGGGAAAATCATCATCGACATGGATGGAACTATGGATGCAAATCATGCTAGTGTTGTCGATCGATAAAAATGCTCCATGTCGCAGACTATGTGAAGCACCATCTTATTGCAATTTGGGAGCTTCAGGCCAGTTGAAGTTGATGCCCCAAGAAGAACTTCTGAAGCTACAATAGAGGTAGGCGATAATTCTAAAAATGATGAGGATGATAGTTGTACTCTTGTTTCTCATAAGAAAAGAAGACATCGAGCGGTTCCAAGAATGCAACTTCCAGAGATGAAAGCGATGGGGCATAATGTAGATCAGCTACGACTATCAAAAAGTGTCAAGTTTAATGCTAGCCAGAGGATTAGTGGTTTCTTGTCACAGAAGGACCGAAGTCCTGTCACGTTGCAAGAATTTTTACCAAAAAAATTCCTTCAAGATAGCCAAGTCAGGGCAACGCATGTAATTTCCAACATAGAAGAACCCAAGGGAAGCAAACAAGAGAAACATCTAACAATAGTACAAGAATGTCATGTTGAGCCAACAGTTTCACATTATTTTGCTGTAATTTCCTTCACCGACGATGACTTGTTGTTAGGGTCCAAACTGCATAGAAGGCCTTTATTTGTTATAGGAGCTATTCGAGAACAACATCTCAATCGCATATTGATCGATGATGGTTCATCAATTAATATCATGCCAAGGACAGTTCTTAAAAGGCTTGGAATCTCTATTGATGAACTGTCTAAAAGCAATATAATAATCCAAGGCTTCAATCAAGGAGGGCAGTGAGCCATGGGAAAAATCTCTGTAGAATTATCCATTGGCAATATGAAATCAAACATTTTGATTCACGTCATAGATGCCAAGACATCATACAACTTGTTGCTTGGACGCCCTTGGTTGCATGAAAATGGAGTGGTGACATCTACTTTGCATTAGTGCATGAAGTATATGAAGGATGGTGAGGTAGTCAAAGTTGATGCGGATATTCATCCTTTCATAGAAATAGAGTTGTACTTTGAAGATGCAAAATTCTACTTGAACCCTTGTGAGTTAGATGTAAAGAAACCAACACCCTCCAACCCAACTGGGGTCAATTCAAAAGAAGAGGTAGGAGTGCAAGTGAGTGTTGCTAAGATGTCTAAGGAAAGAGCTGAAGGAATCACCATTAAGTTCTCATAATCTAAAATAGACATAAAAGCAAAGATAGATAATGAGCATTTAGACTTTCGCTACATTTCACGTTAGCATCGAAGAGAAGGACAACCCTTGCTAGAAGCATGTACTCAACAAGTTCTTCATCCAAGAAAAGAAATAAGCCATGAAATGTTGCAAGATTTGAAGAAGAGTATGACTGTACCAGTCGTACAAATCCAACCTATTACTTTTGGGCACTTCTGCACATACTTACTACAATCATTTTCCATAGTCATCCAGAAGTAACCAGTTCTCAGGATTTTTCTAGCAAGGGCAAACCCATTTTTCTGGGGCCTGCGTACTCCGACATGTAATTTATTTATTAATTTTGTATCTTCCCCGACATCGACATATCTTAAGAATCCTAAATTTGGAGTTTTCCTAAAAAGATTTTCCCTACTTGGAAAATAATTCTTTGCAAAATGCCGAATTGTCTTTTGATTATTACTGGCCTCTTCAGGATATATTCTCGATTCTAAAGACCTTTTGATATCATAGTACCATGAATTTTCGTCAGGCTCTTTTTCAACGTGCGCACAATGTGCGGGTTGTTCCTTCAAGATTATTTCCAAAGGATCAATTTAACTCTGATCCGGGTGCAGAATCCTGAAGGATATAGTAGCCAAAGCATCAACAAACTCATTCTGTACTCTCGGGATATGTCTGAAATCAACCTCCTAGAATCTTCCACACAAAGCCTGCACTAACTCTATATAAGGAGTAATCTTGGAGTTTTTTACTGCCCCTCCCCCCATACCTGGTAAATCAGCAAATTTGAGTCTCCGATGACTAGTAATTCACGAACACCCATTTTAAGTGCTAATTTGAGACCTAGGATGAAAGCCTCATATTCAGACATGTTATTGGTACACGAGAAGTACAACTTAGCGGTTGCTGGATAGTGTTGGCCTATTTTTTACACCAAAATGGCTCTGATTCCTGATCCTTTGAAGTTGACCACTTCATTAAAGAACAATCTCCATACGGGATATATCTCTGCAATGTATTCTCCCACGAATAAAATATCCTCATCTGGAAAGTAAATTTGAAGTTGCTCATACTCATTATTAACAGGATTCTCAGCTAAATAATCCGTTAAGGCTTGCCTCTTGATTGCCTTTTGAATCATATACACAATGTCGAACTCATTCAACAACATTTGCCACCTGGACAACTTTTTCGTAGGCATAGCCTTATGAAATATATACTTCAAAAAATCCATCCTCAAAATGAGATATTTTACGTACGAGGATATATAATGCCTCAACTTTTGTGTAGCTCAGGTCAAACCACAAAACGTCCTTTATACAAGAGTGTAGCAAACCTCATATGGAGTAAACTTTTCACTTAAGTAGTAGATGACTTTCTCTTTCTTACCGGTCTCATTATATTGCCTAAGGACACACCTAAAAGCATTTTCTGAGACTGACAGGTAAAGCAGCAATAGACTTCCCTCCCTTGGTGGAACCAAAATAGGCGGAGCAGATAGAAAATGCTTAATTTTGTCAAAAGCCTTCTGACACTCTTCTGTCCATTCAATTAATGCATTTTTCTTCAACATCTTATGAATTAGCTCGCATATGACTACTGAATAGGAAATGAACCTGCTAATGTAATTCAAATGACTTAGGAAACTCATAACCTCTTTGTTATTCCTTGGCGACGGTAAATCCTGAATTATCTTAATCTTATATGGGTCCAGCTCGATAACTCTTCTGTTGACTATGAACCCTAATAATTTCTTGACTGGCACATCGAAAGAACACTTAGCAGGATTCAACTTCAAGTTGTACTTTCTGAGTTGATTGAAGAACTATTCCAAATGTGTTAGATGATATGAACTTTTGTGGACTTGATAATTACATCATCTATGTATACCTCAATATCTTTATGCATCATGTCATGAAAAATAATCATCATAATCCTTATGTATGTCGCACCAGCATTCTTGAGACCAAACAACATCACTCTATAATGATAAACACCCCAGGGCGTAATGAAAGCTATCTTTTCTTCATCTTCCTCACCCATTAATATTCGATAATACCCGATGAAACAATCCATGAAAGACTATATTTCATATTTTACATAATTATCAATGAGGATATGGATGTTGGGTAGTTGAAAATTATCTTTGGGACTAGATTTATTCAAATACCTGTAGTCAACACAGATTCTGATCTTGCAATCCTTTTTTGGAACTGGCATAATATTGGCTAGCCATGTTAGATATCTTGTGACCTCCATAACCTTTGCTTTGTCATTTCTTCTGTGATTTTACTAGATAGACATAAACTTGGTCATTGTCCCCATGGTCGACCTCATCGATTTTTTCCAGGTTAGACCTTTTTGATTCTTGAACTCTTTGGCTCCTCTTATGACTGTTCTAGGGATATTATCTCCCATTTATTATTATCTTTGTTCATTTTTATTTTGATATTACATGACATTGGCAGGTTTAAAATTATCGTTACTTTTCTGTACTACCATTAATTTGTGGAGGATTAAATTTTATTTTTCCGTTTATCCTAGTAATCAGGGAGTAATGAGTGGAGTGAAAGTCCAGTTCAATAACCTTTCCTCCAATTCATCTTTCTTGATTTTGGTTGTCTTGAAAAACTTTTCCCATGGTAGTATTATACTTTTTCCTATTCCATCCTCGAGACCATCGCTTATAGGTTTTAAATAATGGCTGGTAGAGTTCAGTTTTACTACTAGTCATTTTTCATTTCCTGTAACAAAGCTATAGTCAAGAGAGAAATCTTTATTCACTTTGATCTAGTGAAGTAGGAACATCTTATGTAAACACAGAGTAGTTTATATTACCTGCAAAGTAAAAATAACTAGAAGGCTAATGTGTTAGATTCCGTTAGTAATAAGCAAGATGATAAGGCATGAAGTAAACACATAAGGTTGTTTCTCATCTCTTGTGAATTGATCCATGGAGTAATGATGACTCAAGAATTTCAATGAACCAGATTTTTCTCATTGATATAGACAAATGAAATTTATCAGGAAGGTTTAGATCTTCTTTTTTCCGACCTTATTTCTTATTCAAGAAAGTGGAGGATAACAAAATATTTAAAGATAGAGGCTGGGCCGAAAGGCTGCCTACGTATCTCATGGAGGAGAAATTAGGCCCTATGTAGTTCAAACACATAATGGCTTTTTCTGAGTTCATAGTCAACCTTCTTGAAATGGTAGCAAGCTTTTAGGAAGTTTTAAGAATGATTGCAGTCTTTTTTGAGAGACTTGGGAGACCTGGAGTATGTTTGGTCGGACTTTTATATAGTGGATATTTTTCTGCTTAGAGGTGCTCTTTCAAAAATAGGATTGGATCAATTTGACGGTGATTTGAATCAACATAACATGTATAAGCACATAAAGCTATTATCACACAAGCATATTATAATAAACGTGCATCCTAATTGGGTAACCTTTTTGAGCCAAGTATTGGCCTAATGTATTTGAAGGAAGTATATGTTTTTGAAAAACCAATCCATTATCCCCTGAAACCTCCATAGGTATATAATAAGGGCATAAATGCTTACAAAACTTGCACAAAAGGGATACACTATTTAGGGATAGGAAAAAATAAAATGAAAGAAAACACAATGTCCCATGCAGGGGATATTAGCTCCTAGATGTTCCTTCATCGGCCTTTACTTTCTTAGCTTTGTCCACTTCTTGTCATATGCAATATCTGTTAATGATCAAGTGATTCCTGTATACCTGTGCTCTATACTCATAGGACATTTGTATGGGAAATCATGCAATCGTCCAAATCGATCAATCACTAATCTCTTTCTTGGTTTGCTTTAATTTTTCCCTCAACTGGTGGATGATTGAGGCATCCTTACACGAAAGCAAACAAAGTAAGCCTGCCCCTACCCCAAAGGATAATGATTTGGATTAAATAACATATATTTCTTCAACACATAAATATGATTCGTCTTTAATTGACTCATGGCCAACAAACGTAGGGAAAATTTTCTAATGGGCTAAATACCCCCTTGAGAATTGGGTCATCCTAGGCTCATGCCTAAAATAGGGTTTTGGTTTAGCTCTATCCTGAGTGTCCAGAGTGGGATTGGCCACAGTTTTCCAAGAAAACAACTTGGATTTGGAAATACGAATAGCCTCCGGCCGCCTAAAGTACCGGTAAACCGTCGTTTGCCAACACTTGATTTGAAGTTGATCAACAGGGATCGATACATACATGAAATCCCAAAATAATTTAATAATCATCATGAGGGATTATGTCATGAAATGCAACGGTTAAATTTCACAGAATTTAAACATATAAGCACATAAACCATTTAATAATTAGTCAAATAAGCTAATTCAAATATTTAGTTAGATCCTAGTTAAAGTTCTCCAGCGGAGCCGCAATTTCTGTTTTATTCCTTTTTAACTCGAAGGGTTGGAAAACATTGATTTTGACTTTTAAAACTATTTCAAAACTTTAAAGAAAATTTTGAAACAAACAGTGTCACCACTTAATTTATTTGAAAAGAAATTAAGAAAACTTTAAGGAAAATCCTAAGTCTTAAAACATAAAAAGACTTAGGCTTTTAAGAAAATTCCGGCTAAGAGGATCTTATTAACATCTTAGGAAGGTTTTTAAGGCACCTAAAATTTTTCTCTAACTGCAGTTATTCAAACTATTTGAAAACCACCTTTGACTAACTTTGAAAAAGAGAAGTTGGTTTTTGAAAATAAAGTGATTTTAGGAAAAAAAACTTGTATAAAATAAATTTTGGAGACTTAGTAGGGAGTTTAACTAAGTCTAAGAAAATTAATAACAACTATCACATAAAAGGGGAAGGGGAAAACTAGAAGACTTAAGCCATTAGGCTCAAATCAATAAACCTGTCCTAAGCTAATTTAGGCTTTCGGCCCATCATCACTTGTCCTAATCTAAATATTGGGCATTGGGCCCGTAACCTGTCCTAACTATATTTTCGAATCCTTTTGACCCAAAATCTGCTTCACTTGTATTAGTTTACAACTTTGTCTTTGAGACCCCAAATAAATAAATAAATAAATGACTAAATAAAATAAGACAATAATAAAAATCGAGACTTTTAAAGTCTCTTAGCGACATCATTAATGGATTTTGACCCGTTTTTCTTCTTCTTACATCTTCTTGCACCTGCACCCCATATAGTCGACCATGGATTTAAACTTTGAACTTGACTCGAAGAGGTGGGGCTCATTGGCCCATTACAAAATGCAAGAGGAGAGGAGTTCATTTGGACTTGAGATATTTTTTGCATGCAAATAAAAGATAAAGAAATTAATATACGTTCAAGGCATAATAATTACATATTTCAAATCAAAAGAAATATCAAGAACCAATTTTTGAATGACAATAATAAGTATACTTTCACACGCATAACAAAAGTGAGAGTCAATAGATAAAATGCAAAGTAAAGACATCCACTTACATGCCTCATGATTTTTGTTCATATTAAGAATAAATAAAGGAAAAAAGAAGAAGGCCATATTCAATTAATTAATGAGAGGAAAAACAACATAAGCTTGCAAAAGTAAAGGGATGAGGCAATAAGAAAAATACCCATGACTTCTAAAATTAAACAAACATAGACACTAATTCATATAACAAAAGAAAATAAAGGCTAACTTTTCAAGAAAAGGAATCTTTAAATTTCAGTTAATGCAACATTAACGAAAATTCATACATCTAAATTACGATCAATATTTTAGAAAAAAAATATGTAACGACCTATGGTTTATATTTCTAAGACATAATTGATTCTCTTTCGATATTATGAATCAAAGAGAGACATGAATCAAGTCTTTACACACACAAAGAGCTCATATATCAATCTAAAGAGAGTAAGAAAACTAAAATAAAAATTTAGCATCTCTAAACGTGAAATATCGTTCAACAATCATACTATGCATGACTCGAAAATATCTAAATAATTCTATTTAGCCACAAAAGTCCAAACTTTCTCATCATTTTGACAAAACAACATGCAAACAAAAGAGGAATAAACATCTTGGATGGAAAATAAATCTAGCACTTCATCTTTCATATGAGGATTTTGAAATTCATTAAAATAATAAGCAAGCAGATGCCAAGTTCTTGACTTAACCAATTACTATTTTATCAAGGAGAAACAAGAAATAGTAACTTATTTTTTCAACATAAAGGAAACAACTTTACAAGCTAAAAACAAACATGTCCGTCAACAATGAATTTAATCAAGGCATGCGTACGTCTTTTAAGCAAAGATCAAAACTTTATCCATAATAATCAAAGAATAAAGGCAAAAGACAAATCAATCAATATTAACTATTATTTTCAACATAAAGGAAATAACTTTACATGCTAAAAACAAACATATCCACCAACAATGAGTTTAAACAAGGCACGAGTATGTCTTTTAAGCAAAGATCAAAACTTTATCCATAATAATCAAAGAATAAAATCAAAGAAATACATTCAACGATTGCTATCTCATTTTTATATCATGAGCGTGAAAATAACCATAATATTATTACCACAACGTCCTAGGCCTTCAAGGCCGTCTACAACAAATAATCCCAGCAAACACAATTACAACTACGAACTACAAAGAAAAAGGAGTTGAAGAAGAAAATGATAATAAAACTAAAAAGGAAAAGGTGTGTTTACTTTTTTTCTGGGCAGCAAAACGGGACTTCAAGCTTTCTTTGGAGTCTTTATCACCTCCGAAAAACATTTTTTTGAGAACCCCGATTAGCCCACCGCTTGAATTTTTTTTAACTCTTTGCTCAAAAGTTTTTTCCACTCTTTGAGACCTTTTTCTTTACTAAAAGTTTTTTTCAACTATTTGCTCAAAATCTTTTCAATTCTTTTAGGCTTTGAGACTTTCTTTCTATCAAAATAGTGGTAGTATTTATTGAAAAGGATAGGGATCCAATTCTATTAATCCACTAATATGGGAGAAACGATTTAGGGGTGTTTTTGGAATTTTAAAAATTGAAGATAAGGTGAGGTGGAAGATAAGATGGGGGAAATTTGTAAATATTGTATGATTTTTGAATTTCAAAATTGGAGACGGACAAGGTTGAGGGGGAAATTGTACAATGTAGTATAATTTTTGAATTTCAACTTTTACTGATTAAGCTTGTAAATTATCTAAACGGATAGTCTTGATTTAAATAAAATTTGTTCTCAAAATTAATTTATTTGGAGAAATATGTATTTGATTTTATTAAATCAAGAAGATCAGGATTAAAGAAAGTTTTAATTCGTATTGAATTTTAATTTAATTTAGTCAATCTATTAGATTTAGTCATAACTAAAATCAAATTGGTCATAATTGCAATGCAATAAGCAAATTGATTTTCAATTTGATTAAAATTAAATAAATTTGGCTAAATTTTAAATCTCAATTGTTGTTATATTTTAAATAACCCTAAATTTCCAAAAATGCTCATAATTTCTACCCAATTCCCACCAAAATTAAATTCAAATCTCAAAATTCAAAAATTATACTACATTGTAAAATTCTCCCTCAACCTGTTTTGAGTTCTTTAATTATGTTAAAGTCGGATATAAAATATTTAAAGCGGAGAAGGAGCACCAAAAGAACATTTACCAAAAAAAAAAAATAGAATGTGACAAATAAAAATAAGAACTTTGAAGAAATGAAGGGGGAGAGGATAGATTGACAAAATAGGACCCATTAAAACACTTGTCAAAAAATTAAAGTGGCTCACACAATTGTTGTTGGGTGAGATAAAATCTTATACAAATATTTATTATGCAGAGAGTAAATCTTGGGAAGTGTTATTGGCAGAAGAGATAGCGAGAGTAGTTTGTGATTTTGGTAAGGTGGTTTTAAAGTTTGGAGGGTATCTTGGATAGTAAAAAATTGTGAAATTACTAGTCCACCCTTAGTTGACAAGTTGATTACAAAAATACTGCGAAAACAACGCAATTCGTGCCATTCGTATCATTTCTTTTGGGCCAAATATATTTTTCATTTAATTTATATGACATACTTTTCTTTTTAGTTTATCTAAAAAAGAATGACATATTTCTATATTTAGTAATAATTTAACTTTAAAATACCTATTTATCATTAATGAAGTGATTTATAGCCGCACAAACTTCTATCACTCATTTTAGACCACACACTTTAATTTTTTTTTTCTTAAATTTCGAGCTAAATCAAACTACATCACATAAATTAAAATGGAGAGAATATTAGCTTTATACTTGCATTATTTAATCAAAGAAGTGATTCGAACTGTTGTAATGTTTAGTTGCAAAACCTCTATTAGAAGGACATGTGTTTTCTTCGTTTCTTTTTAATTGTCATGTATTTTTTAGAATTAATTGACTAATCATGAATAGTTTAAATTAAAATTTAGATATTCAAAAACTATTAAAACAATTTAAATTGCAATTTTTTTTTAATATGCTAAAAAATACATCTTCAAATGTTTGAACAAAGTTTATAAACATTACCCAACTCCAAAAGAGAGACTATGACAACTAACAAAACAAACATGGAGAAAGTATAAAACTTTGACATAAAAAAATACGAAGCTAAAAAGAGAGAGTCAAGAATAAAACATGAGCACTTTTGATAGAGATTTTTCTTTGTCATCTCTGTGTGTAGAATATATACATTTCAAAAATCAATACCTACAACCATACGAAATCATACAAAAAAGGCATATTTTTTAGCCGAAAAAAGCTCCAGAAGAAGAGTATGACAATAATCACATTACATGCAAATAATTACAGAAAACTTATGCAAATACTCCTTTTGATCAGTTGTGCTTAATTTCGTCTTGTAGATACAAAGTTAACATTCATCCGCTACTGTAATTCATCCGCTACTGTATATTTTCAAGATTAATAGAACATACATTCTAATATTTCAAATACACCAATTATACCTAATGTTAGCATGTATGAAAGAATAAATAATTTATTTTTGAGGGGTATTGATTTGTCTCGTGGCGTCTTCTTCCATTTCTACTTTTCTTTAGTATATCAATGGTTAAATCCTCCAAAAACTAATTCATAGATTCTCATAACTTACTCATATATTAGCTATAGTTATTCAGATTTCTAAATTGCAAATTCAAAATTATATTAATTTTATAATTGAATAACTTGTCTCTTAACCAAGAATTTATCCGTCGGATCTAGTCCAAACAAAGATGATTTTGATGTCTCTTCTAAGGCCCTCAAGAAGGTTGCTTATTATCTCACATTCTTTGACCCTTAATGTAGCTGTAAATCTTTACCGCTCATAATTTTTGGTTCTTGTTTGACTCTTAAGACTACCTTCTTCTCCTCATCTGCATGCAAGAATACCTTTACCAACGTTATATAATTATGCACCATAACACATGCGATATATAGCTTATGCACATATATAATTGTAACAATTGACCTCAACAAATCATCTTACCACGTTTAACTAAAAGAAAGACAAGACAAAAAATCACATTGAATGCCAAAAAAAAAAAAAATTGAATAAAAATCAAAAACCAAATAAAATGAAAAAGAAAGAAAGAAGAAGAAGTGACAACAAAGGTTTGCAAAAATCACTTAAATAGAATTATAGTTTACTTAAATAATTATATAAGATAGTATTTTAACTGATTTAGATGTGTGCTTTTGAAATAGACAAATAGAAGGATTCATAATCAGAAAAAGCAAAGGGTAGTTTTGCTTTTTATTTAGATTTAAAATAGGAGACAATTCTTGGCCAAAGTTATGAAAAATTTGGGAATTTATTAAAAAAAATTTTCATTCATTTTCTCTTGGCTTAATGTACGTGGATTTTTCGTTTTGAGTTTTCTTAAAGTCCTAAATTTAAGGTAGATAATTCAAACAAGGAAAAGTCTAATATTTATATTTAATGAATTTTAGGTTTTAAATGTTAGAAAATAAGTGAAAAGACTATTTAGTGCGAAATTTTTTAATGAAGAAAAAAATGTTTGAATCACTTTTTTAAAGGTTTTCACACTTTTAATATATTATAGATATAGATTATAGATTATAGATTATAGATAAACTGAAAGAGTTTTCAAAAAAAGTAAAAACTTTTATAGCCAAACAGGGCCTAAATATCACCTAGACATCTGGTCATATACAATAACTCTACAAAGTAGCATAATTAGATACATTACATAACAGTATGAAATTCTAGTCAATATATACACATTACAAGTGTTATCAATGGTTATTAACATGGACTATCTATGAATATGTACATATTAGGTATAGACTATAAATGTATCATATACATAAAAATACTGATTATATATCACGGCCCAACTATCTAGATCGTGCGACACCTACTCTAATATACCTAGATAGGAGAACCTTTACCACTTAATTTAAAATATATGCGGATTTCAATAAGAAACAATAAAGTGCCTTATTAATTACAAACAGTTTATCAAAACTTGAAATACATCAACAAATATTTTTTTCCGGTGATCTAGTCTTAATAGTACAAGAGCTACTAAAAGAAGACACAACTATACACATGACCAAATTTTCACCGTAGGAATAATGACAGAAGCTGCTGGGGATCTTTATCGTATCAAACATGAAACATCTACTGATCCTGCACTCAGACTAAACCCCAAAACAGGGTGTAGCAAGAGTAATATCAGTACAAACAACACGTAATAAGCATCATCAGCCGACTCGAATTAAACCTCATAAACATCACATAAATATCCGGAAAGAAACATGCATTGTAAGAGTTCGATTAGTCAAAGATCTTCTGTCTTTTTAACTCCTTAACATATTTAGCTCTTACTAGCCTTACTAAGTGAGAGTCAACTTACCCTTAACTAAATTCAACTCTAGTCACTACCATATCACGACATCACCAAATCAACCTCGTCCTCAAATTAAGAACAAATCCAACCATACTTAATGCAATGTTTCCTACCCTTAACACTTATAATTTCATACCTTCTCATAACCCTTAATCTCGTTTCCTTATTCCAGTATGCATTAGTACCCTGGTAATTAGAGATTCATTCAGTACTGTAAGAAATTAGCTTGGCTAGAGAACGATACCCTGCCTACCCCAAGCTCCCCAGTATCCATCATTAGGTTTATGGACATAACCTTCTTACAAGCGTAAATATCAGAACTTTTCAAATAACTTATATTCATTACACATTTTTCAACTAGTCACAAAATTTAATCAAGAGTAAGTTGATATAGACCATATACTAAGTCAGGACCACAACTATAGGCATTATCCAATTAAACATATAATCCTGATTTACTCAACAGACCAAATTTACAAAGTTAGCATATAAGCTTGAGTTACTCAAGAACCAAATATAGCAAGTCAACACAAAAACCCAATTTACTTAAGAAATCAAAGATATCAAGTCTCAATTTATTCATAAAACCAAATGTGACAAGCCAATATATAAGTCCGATTACTCAAAAGACCAAATATAGCAAGTCAACATAAGCTCAATTTACTCAAGAAACAAAATATAGATTTTAAACCCATAATGCAATTTACACAAGAAATTAAATATAGTAATTCAACACATAAACCTTGTTTACTCAACAAATCAAATATAGCAAGTCAACATATAAGTCCGGTTACCCAAGAACCAATATAGCAAGTCAACATATAAGCCCGATTTACTCAAGAAATCAAATATAGTATGTAAGCACATAAGCCTGGTTCACTCAAGGAACCAATATAACAAATTAACATATAAACTCGGTTCTCTCAAGAAACTAATATAACAAATAAACACATTACCCCGGTTCACTCAAGGAACCATCATACCCACATGTACCTTTTACATACTTGCTAAGGGTCTTATGGTCGCCACTAGCCATGACCTATAGGGGACTAGCTTTTGTGCCTAAACCAAATTCCAGACATCAAGTGTTTGCCAATCTTATATCAATCAATCCTGTACAAATATTCAAATATCGATACATCCTAAATAATGAGTATAAGATTTTGTGAAGATGTCCAAATATTGGTACATCTCATAATAGTAATATATATCTCAACAATCACACCACAATGATAAAAAAATAACACTTGAAAAAAAACCCAACTATCTTTTCATATAAGTTCATTGCATGTGATTACCACTGAGGATATCAAATAGTTATTCACTTTCCTTAAACATGCATTGTAAGAAGCAATACAAAAAAATAATCACGCACACATAAAATAAGTTGGGTTTTAGCTACATTAAACCATCACCTAACATTGTACCACTCTTATGTCCTGGTTAAAGTTTACACTATCCAAGGTAGAGATCCTCATCTATGATCCATACTATAAAACACTTTGAATTATCACCATAATATTGATACCTTACAATTCTACCTTTCCTCTAGTTACCACTATAGATTCTTTAGCATCCACCAATACTAACCACCTCTAATTAGTCATTTATTAATTTATAACTCAATTTTTAGGTGAACACCATTTTTAATCATACAAGGATGAACAACATCGAAAGCAAAAAGTAATTACTTTATAAATATCAATATCGCACAATAACAGTAAATTTCCACCCAAACAACTGGGTTTTATCCGTTTTATCCTTTCTAACAGTGCTCAAAGGTTTAAGAATGAAATCTCCCATCAATCTATGTTATGCCTATGCTTTCTAACCTAGGTTTAAACTACTCAATTAAACCTAGCTTACTTGGATGCTGAGCAGCTGCTACAGATGCATGAATGCATGATTTTGACTTTGTGCTAGTGATTTTCAATGCGAATTCCATGAGAAAATGATAGGTTTTACTCTATTCGATAAAAATCCCTCCTCTTTATTGCTCCAAGGTCGTGACTCGTGAGGCAACCCAGTGGTTTTTAGAAGCCTCATTTGTTCTTTCTTAAGGTAGAAAAGAAGAAGATATTTTTAATAAAATAAGGCTTAGTTCTACTTTCGGCATCCCACTATAGTGGTTGATCGATTGTTACCACGATGCCGCTATAGCAGGAAAATTCCCGCTATAGAAAGATGACATTAGCCCAACTCAAAATTTTAAATTCTAAATTTTTTTAGATACTGTAACAACTTATCCCATCATTATCAAAAGACATCGTTATATGTATGGGTTAAGAAAATTATAAAAATACAATTTCAAATTATTATGAAATGATGTAGCTAAAAATTTTAGAATATGAAATTTTGGGTCAAGATGACAGGACCAGAAACTTTAGGTGCAATTTTATATTATTTCTTTTCTCTTCTTCAATTGTAAAAAGGACTAGGTTCATTAAAAAATCCTTTTAAGGTTACCTCACGACCCAAGAGCGATGGAGAGGAGGGATTTTCATATTTATGGGGTAAATCTGTGGCTTCCCACAATATTTCACAGCATAATTCATCTTCACAAAGTTAAAATCTCACATTCATTATTCCATAGCTACTTCTTGGCATCTAGATAGACTAGGTTTGGTTGAGTAGTTTTTATTTGGGTTATAAAGCATAAGCATGACATAGATTGATGGGAGATAGCATACTTAGGCCTTCGGGCATGGGTTTTGGATGGATTAAATGGATAAAACCCCAGTTAGTTGGATGAGAAGTTGATATTAGGTTGAGATAATGAAATTAATCATGAATTTATGTGTTACATTATTGTTGTTGTTCATTCTTGTATGATTAATGATGGTGTTGTACCTAGAGTTTAGGTTAAGCCTAATTAAATGCTTGTTAAGGGTGCCTAGTGATTGTGGATTCAGAAGAATCTATGGTTGTAACTGAAGAAATGAAAATTGGTAGTGTATTGGGTGAGAAGGGTGAGGGTGGGTCATAACTCACAAAATATATATTTAAATTATAGGAGATTATTTTAATGTAGTCAAAACCCAATTTGTATTAAGTGTGTGATAACGCTAAACTCACTCCCATAATTAGGGGTGAGGCGGTCGTTGTCAAGTACCCAATTTAAATTAGGGTTGAATCTCGAGGAGTGAACTATAGACTTCAAACCCTATGGATGATCAAATTAATTAGAGATTACCCAAAATGCTAATAAAAATGACATGTGGAATAAAATGGGGGGATTTTCTTGGGAATTCTTCATAATCAACTTTAACACGCACTTGGTGAATGAAACTTTTACTTTGAATTCAATATTTGAGGAAAATCTAGGGATTATGTCTACTTTTACTTAGAATTTAAGATTTGAGGGAAATCTTGGGATTATGTCTACCTAGGGGTAATGCATGTGGGTTGATGTTGGTTCATCATGAAATTTGGTTGATAACTAAAGGATAGGCTAGGTTGAAGTTCATTGGGGTCAATCTTTCAACAAAACCACAATGATTTCACCCGTTGGCTCTTTCAAGCACCTATCAAGTGTGCACATTTTCAAAATCACCAAAGACCTCAATCAAGCATCTCTATTTCTAGGATGATTCTCTTGACATGATTTACACTCCTAATACACTTACTTATAAGACTACAAAAGGTAGTAAACCATACGCTCAATTGTCCACCATTGCTTTGTCTCCCTATAACCCTCTTTCGAGGATGTTATGGGTTACCTAGTGTTCACCTTCATCCCTCTTTTGAGGATGATAAAGGGTTTCTAGAGTTTGAGGCTTTCACCCATCAAACCCATTTGGAGATTTGGATTTCTCACCCATCAAATTCTAACCCGTAAGCTCAATCAATGGTGGAATCCATACTCAACAACTAAAATCCACGCAAACACAATAATAACCATACATAAATACACTTTAGTTCAACATAATCCCAAGACTAAATTACTTAGTTACTCATGAAGAAAGTAAAGAGAGATATACCAAAAGAATTATCCAAAGTATTCATTCTTCATAAAAAGTCTAAGAAATTTAGCCTTTATAGTTAATTACACACTTGTCCAAGATTAGGGTTTTAATCCTTGAATTCCAAAATATCTTATGAGCTAAGCTATCCTAAAGAGGAAGGGTTTTTTCTTAAATATGGCTTGGAATGTGTCCAATTGCTTTTACAGATCTACCCCTGGGGATACTCCCACTTAACTGCGATCATGCATAGATATTCGCAGCCGCAACCACGCAACCGTAGTTGTGTGCTACGACCGCATTACTTTGAACATCTTGACTGATCACAATCGTAGATAAAGGACCGCGATTGCGGTAACCGAGGCTGATGTAGTCCAAGTCTTCAGTTGCACTCTTCTTTGCTCCCTTTTTATTATTTTGAGCTCCAATCTTCATCTTTTGGTCTCCTTAACTCTATGCCTGCAAAGAGTGGATGTTAAAGCATCTATCCATGGATTTTGTCTCATTTATTAATTCAAAACAAGGTAATGTATACGAATAATGAGTGCAAATGAGTGGTAAACTCACCACTCATCAACACCCCTAACTTAAGACCTTGCTTGTCCTCAAGCAATGCTACCACTTACTATGAGACAATTTCATATGTATGCCCTCTTTCTATCACTCAGTGATAGTAAAGACTCAAACTATATTGCTACCACAAAAAGCTTTTTACACATGGGGAAATAGGATTTAAACAACTCCCCTCACCATAGAATGGAATAGTAAAGGATTTAATTGACTTCGGGGAGAAACTATGTAACAATTACTAACATTCTAAAAATGATTCATATGTTGACTACAATCATTCTATACTTCCACTTGTCTCATTGTGTGGAAGATGACAAAATTACCCACCTTAACTAGTTCACATACCTCCTTACAAGAAACGAGAAATTCATACACCTAGCTATCAATCATGCAATAAGGAATTTTAAGTGCAACCATTCACTCTCTCAAGAAGTTTTCCATGTTAACAAGTACCATGCCATAGGCTTTCCCCTATTTTCAGTTACCACTACAATGACCACACTTGGTTGGGAATCACAAAGAGATTTTTGAGCTTGTAATATAGGTTTAGGGTTAGGATGGAATATAATTTGGGAAATCAAGGCTACACCCTCCTTGAACTTCTACATCATACTCTTTTTATGCATCACTTATTGGGCCACTTCTTTTCACTTTACTATTTTGCCTACCTCTGCTTTTTCTTGGTTTTCCCACTTTCCTCTTTTTCTGTTCTTCTATAAATTATTGCACATAAAAAAAAGACTTTCTTTCCTTTATGGGATCTTTTCTTTATTCAAATAAAAAATGCTTTACTTTCTCATGAGTGTGGCAACCTTCTTAAGATTTTGTGGATCAACTATACTTTTTTCTCCTCCTACCACCCCCAACTTAGGATTTTAGCCTCAATTTGTATTCTCAAGTTTAAGAAGGATGGGGTTCAAGAGCGGATGAATAGAATGGTCACAGCTTGTAATGCATTTGCCAAAGAAAAGTCCAAATTCTCGAAGTGGGTGACTAGGGATACTTCTTAGGCATTTATAGGCTCTTTAGTCTAAAGTGGACTTCCCAAAATCATAAGGTGGCCTATGATCATTTTAACAACCAAGCACAGTCAAAAAATAGTTTTGAAAGACTAAAGGGGCAAGTTCTAGATAGTACAAGTACACATGAGATGGAGACAATTAACCTCACACACATGGCATGTGAATGTCATTAAGGGGATTCAATTGTTCTACTCGTTTGAGACAAAGATAGAGTATTCATTATTTTTCTGAAGTTAACTTTCAGAGTCATAAGAGGAGAGAAAATTTTTGTCACAAAGTTGCTCACGTCCATGCCTTCAAATAAATTTTCAAAATTTATGGACGGAGGGGGTTATTTGCATTTGCATCTACACCACACATAATTTCCTAATCATGGCAACCATCCATGCTATAGTATCACATTGAAGTTCATAGTATGGGTGACCCACCATATGGTTACTCAAACTTCACTAATGGATCTTAATGCAACCCTAAATTATCAATGCTAAGGTACTAGACTTCCCTTTCATTTTATAGCCTTGATGCTACGGGTACTCAGACTTCCCCTACACTTATGGTTAGAAACCCAATCATGAAGGCAAACCTCGTCTAATGAAATTTAGAATAAAATAGCAAACTACAAACAAAATAGTTAATCCAAGCAAATGTGAGCACCATTAGAGTGCCTGAATATTACAACCTAAATAAAAGTGATGCTAAGAATTGTTCAAAAGGATAGAAAAGAGTGCAACAATACACTAATACAAGCCCAAATGAAATGAATTAGGAAACACCCCCAACTAAAAAGGTAGCAGTATCCCTACTGTATCAACAATCAAAGCTAACAAAGAGATAAGGGTGCTCACTGAAACTCCATCAAAGACCGCTATCCTTTTCAGAGTTTGGACCATCACCATTTATCTTGAGATTAGACCTTTCCTTCATGTAAGAACTTGAGCGAGAGTGTGAGGAAATAAGAAAGGTAGTTGGTGAATCAACTGGCTTCTGTGTCTGCGATCGCAACCCACTGACTATAATCACGTATAGGTGGTTGACCGCAATCGTGTATGAGGACTGCGGTCGCAATAACCAAGGGCATATCTGCTCCCCTATTTTTCCCTTGTCTAGCTTTTCTGCTCACTTGGTGCTCATTAATCCTTTGATTGGTTTTCACCTCAAATTATGCACAATGCTTTCTTTCTAAGCTTTTACAAAGCACTCCATAGTGTCACATATGGATTTGTTATTCATATTTTAGAACAAATATTAGTACTATAAAAATATGATAAAAAGGATACGAGCCATCCTCGTGGCATTTATGGGTTGCCTCCCACACAGTGTCTTAGTTATTTTTATGGCACAACGGTGGCATGTATCCATTTGTCAAGGAGGGTCCACAGGACCTCACTTGTCAAACTCCTCTTCATCAATTAACCTTCCAATAATGCTTTCCACCTCTTTCCCCTTCACTAGTAATTGTGCCACTAGTGGTGTCCCCCTTAGGTTTAACATCTAAATATATGAAGACTAATCCTATTTGATTTTCTAATTCTTTGATAGAGACCAAATGGGAGACCACCATTTTAGAGAGTGAGATGAAGTCCTCTTTTAATTTGTAGACCATTTTGTCTGTTTCTTTAACTTTGTTCAAAATTCTTCCAAGGAGATCCTCCATTTTACCTTTGTCGGCATCAATGGAGCTTGACACTTTGTTAGAATCCCAATCATGGTGAGGTGCGAAATGGTAATACTCATGTTCCCGATCTCTCCAAACTCAACCACCACCATGATTTATCAACCGTTGATTCGCACTGTGCCTACGGTAGGCATTGTGTTCAAATGCATAGGCAAGTGCACGTGATTGTACAAGTAATATAGTGACTTAGACAGTCAGATATCATTCCCACGAGGACTAAGCAACTAGAAATTTAACCATGTTTTAATTTTAAACAAGGAGGTATTAAGTGCTATAAAGTATCAAGATGATTGTGAAATTACGAATAAGAATGTAAATTAATAAATAAAAAATAACAAATTGTGATAATAGCAAAGCAAGCAATGGTTGTAAGCAGTAACGATGAGAATTCTAGGGTTAAGGCACGTTTAAAAATCATACAATTTGATCTTATTATCGCATTTTAGTTGGTTATCAAGTTATAGATTTGCAAGGTTAATGGTACGATCTTAGTCTCCCGACCTTAAATCTTCTATCTGTCTGAATATTGCAACTACAACTCCCACGGAGATGCAATAATTCATCTAGATGCATACACCTATCTTCTTGCAATTAAACCAAATAAGGATCCTAGGTATATCCCTATCCTAGGTGCTAAGTCAAATCCTCTATTTGATGAAAAGATGAGAACCTTGCTCAATTTCTTCATTCTATTCCATGATTCTCCTCCCGAATTCACATAGAAATATAGATTTATACTAATGGTAGCCACTCATCAAAATAGTAAGCTCAAGAAATTAAGAATAACCCATGCGATAATCCAACAAGAAACTACAATAAAGAAAATCAAAGAGTAATCATGTTCTTGACCTCAACCCCAGAACAAGGGTGTTTAGCCACTCATGTTTGAATTCAACATCCAAAATAAGCAATTAATCATACCCCAAAATTAATCTTAAAGTGAAGAAGTTCAAAAGAAATTCTATCAATAGTGGGTAGAGGGGAAGACAATAAATATTACTCCTAACACCTATGAAAGTGTCATTAAGACCCATGAGAAATTGAAGAAGTCTCTCATCTTGATGAGCATTTGGACCTTTTTCTTTTTCTCCACATTCATACTCTCAAGTATATGTAGAGATTTTATTTAGTACATCTAACTCAACCCATAGACTATTTATTTTTGTAAATAAGTAGAGCTACTAGAATTTCCTTGAACTACTGCATTTAAATCTTTTTGAAGTTGAAAATTTTTAGCATATTAGCCTGACCAAATCTATCTTCTAGGTCATACCAAAACACTTTGACACTTTTGGAATACAAAATAGTCTCCAATTTTTTTGGAAAAGATAATTCAATAACTAGGATAGGACTATATCACTGCATCTTAACCTTGCTCCTTGAAGTCCTGTATTATTATTAGGATAAGCTAGGGATCCATCAATGAATCCTAGATTGTTCTTTGCTTAGAGAGCTATAATAATTTCCCTTATATATCCACCATAGCTTCTCCCATCAAAGATGGTGCAATCTAGGTTCATACCTGGATGATCAAAAGGGTGAATGTATAAAGCATGTGAAGAGTCCACTATATTAATTGTAGGGACACTATCACTTCTTTCAAATTGTGAAGTGTTAACAATAAAGGTGATACAACGCCATTCATCTTACAAAAATGACAAAGAAGAAGTCAGAAATTAAGGACTAAAATTAAAAATCTTGCTCTTGATACCATGCAAAACTAAACAAAGAACACTATGAAATTTTACTTTTTATTACTTGATAAATCCTTTATACAAAATACCCCTATTTATAGCCAACCTAATAAAATAACCCTACATAATAAAAGGGAAGAAAATATTATGTACATCTAAAAAAGGAAAAAATATATCTAGTATGTACCGTAAATATATTCACAATAATTGACCAAATATTCACAGTGAATCCCAACAAGGTAAAAAATATCTAGTATGTACCTAAAATATGTTCACAATATCTGACTAAACATTCACAATTAATCCCAACATATCTAAGGATTTCGTTTGTTGTGTATAAATGTTTATGTAGGTGGATCCATAGTGTGAAGATTGTCTTTGGCCTTTCCTCATTTTGAAAAATTAAATGTCTCCATTCAATCTTAGAATGGTCACCTACGGACGCATATAGAGCTGCCTAATTAAATTTTTCTTTGGATCTATCTTAGCCTGCTTAGCTCTAATGAGATCCCTTGCTACCACTATTTTGCGAAACATCCAACTATTAGGGCATGATTGATTACATAGTATATTGTGAAAATTTTCTCTCCTTTATTTATGCATAGTTAAATGTACATGAGTTGCCATTTGTAGTGGTATATTAGGTTAATATCTTACAGCTTTATACTCCTATAGTTAATCTTGGTCTATCGATTCTATATAAAGTGCTTTGCACAGTATGAATAGAATGAAAGTCTAATATACTTTTTCATCTCTCAAACCTTTATGTTATTTGAGCCTTTGTAAACTCCAATGAGTGTTCTCATCTCTTTCAAGTCTTCCTATCATTTTTATAGAATCCATGGTAAATCTAAGTGATTCTGTTGTT
Source organism: Capsicum annuum (assembly GCF_002878395.1). NCBI lineage: Eukaryota > Viridiplantae > Streptophyta > Magnoliopsida > Solanales > Solanaceae > Capsicum > Capsicum annuum. The sequence goes on along the minus strand of NC_061122.1, from coordinate 162,283,829 downwards.
CCTGCTAATAACACTAACCATCTGGTGCAATATAACCCTAGTTCCCAACTTCCCCTAAATCTTATTGGTCCAATGAATTTTGTCATTTAGAAAGCATAGGTCAAATCTCTTATGTCAAATGATGATATCCACTACTATCTGGATGGAACCTTGACAATGTCATACAAAATAATAACCCTCACAACCAAGAGGTACCCAATCCTAAGTACAGGCTCTAGCTTTGTTAGGACCAGTTGATTCACAACGCCATAATGGCATCTATTGATCCTACAAGTACCTATGCAATCACTAAAACTTCCCCCTCAAAGCAATTGTGCTACACACTACATAACTTGCATGCTAAAAAATCACACACATGGGTTTTAGGTCTCTGAAACTCTGTAGCTATTATCACAAAAATCTCATATTATGACAGAGTACTTACGCAAGATCAAGAATGTTGTTGATGAAGTAGCAATAGCTACTCGCGAAAGTGAACTTGCTGTCAAATACTTAGTGTTCTAGGACCCGAGTATGATTTAATTTCAGCGGTTATCCTAGAACGACATACACCTATCTTGTATGAGGAATTATACAATAAGCTTCTCAATAGGGAGCTTCTCCTCAAGCATAAATAGCCTAATTAGGCCGTAATTATAGTTGTAGTGGCACAAAAACCATCATTTTACATCCCACGATAATAAGTCAGGACAACCATGTCATTTAAAACATCCCAAGCAAAAAAATACACTAGCTTCATTACCAAATTGGTATCCAATGAATGCACCATCCCTTCATCAATTAGGCATCCAACGACTTCTCAACAAAATTATCTACTTTGTCAACTTTGTGATCACATACTGCCAATGTATGTTGTTCATGCTCCCACAATCCTTTAGAATCCAGACCAAACTTTTTTCCATGCCTTAGGTTGTTGATTTAGGAGCACTACTGATTCTTAAAATCTTTAAAGTTCGAATGACTATACTGGTACTGGTGGTATTAGCATGGGCAATGGTAACTATGAGCCATGGGTTTATGGCACCTTCGATGCTTAAAATCTAAAAATATGTTACTACTTAGGTCCTTTTTGTTAGATATGATGTGTTTTTATGTTTGTGTTGCAGAAAACTAAGTTTTGGAGAAAAAGAGGCAAAAAAGAAGTTGAAATGCGCAAATATCCCACTTAAAGATCCACTTATAGGCCAGAAATGAGACTTATATCCTCCATAGGTCCCTTCATAAGTGACAAAGGAAGTTCCTAAAAATCTGAAGTTTAGCCCTATCACCTACGAAGGCACTTATAGGTGCGTAAGTGGCACATACGACCCTCATAGGTACCCCCATAAGTGGAAGTTCTTACAGTTGTTGAATTATTTTGATACCTACTACCCATCTAGGGTCTGTAGGTAGTACCTACGACCCATAAGTGGGTCTGTAGTTTATTGCCGACTCAGTTTTTCTTTTTCATTTTGGTTAGGATTTTTAAGGTTTTGATGTATTATATAAATACCCTATTGATATTTTGTTTTTAGTTCACGAATTCTTTATACTGACAACACTATATTGATAAGTGATACACTTTTGATCATGGAATCCATTGTTCTTGGTTTTTAGGGTTGGATATTAATTTGAGATTTTGGTTATCATTCTTAATATATTGTAAGATTATTCATATGATTTCTTCTATGAATTCAATGGATGTTCTTACAAACCTGAGTGGCTAAACCAAGTAACTAAGGTTATGAGAACCCTGATGGAATAATTTTCACGACCCAACTCGAGGCCTTGTTGTAATGGGCGTTCTAAGTCTAACCGGGATCGGAGACTAACCCCATTATCCAACCCAACCTCCATCCATCTACCTTGAGTTGGTTGAATTTTGCAAGATAGCGTAACTATACAAAACTATCCCGATAGACTCTTTTAGCAACAACTGAGTCACCTACCAGGGTAGAAATTGAAAAAGGATCTGAAACAACCTCAGGATCATAATCAAAATACATAGCCATATTTGGGGTCACAGAGGAAAGAGTGGACTTCGGATCAAGCAGATAATACACATCATGAGAAAAGAGTTGTAATGTACCATTAATGAGATTTGGTGATGCCTCAGATTCCTGCCGAGATGCAAGAATATATAACCTATTTTAGCCTATGCCAGTACCAGAAGCAAGAGCAGATGCAAAAGTAACTGGAGCTTTGACCACTCCAGAAGCACCCCTAACAACCAGATAGTTTTTGAGTATATGGCCTGGCTGGCCATATTGAAAACACCTGTCCCTCACTTCATCATAAAATCCCTGATAAATACGACCATAGAACCGGTAAGGAGGACACAAAAAAGCTGACTGTTCCTTATTCACTTGATATTGGGTACCTTATGCCCATAAATTATCACCACCTTGCTGATGCCTATCACTAGACTGCTTTGGGTAATGAGTGGTAGCAGTAGAAAAGTAACCAAAACTCCATTTACCATCATCCTGACCACCCTATTATTGAGAATTAACCTGCTTAGCGAACCTACTCCTCTTACCCTTTCTTTCCCCAAAGTCTGCCTATTTTCTCTTTTCATCCTCTACCTACTATATATGGTCAACCAACCTTGAAATATCCATATCCTTAATCAGCAAAGCAATCTTACTTTCAAGGATAAAATCTTAAGATAGTTTGAAAGTGAACTTTCTCATCCTCTCCCTCATACCAGCCATCAAATCTGGAGCATAACTTGACAACTGATGAAATTTCAAGGCGTACTCCTTGACAGAAATCTTTCCCTTTTTAAGATTCACAAACTCCTCCATCTTCGCTTCCTTTATCTCTTGAGAAAAGAAAAGATCTAAGAAGGCATTAGAAAAGGCCTCCCACAAAGATAACTCCTCAACATTACCTCTATTCCTATCCCACTCCTCGTACCATTGGTATGCAACATCTTTGAGCTAATAAGCTACAAAATTCATCCTTTCCACGTTAGTTGGCCGCATCATTCTAAATATCTTCTCTATTTCATCTTACAAAACCCTGAGGATCCTTCTCCACCTTCTCACCAGTAAAAGTAGGAGGATTTATCTTCATGAACTAGACAAACCTTGTAGCCTTAGCAGATAGAACACCAGATGCATCCCGCTCAGCTTGAGCAGAAACTAACTAAGCAATAGTATGAATCGACTAATGAAATTCTGCATTAGTCACCTCACCTCGAGGAGGACTAGTAGCAACTAGAGAAACTCCAGAACAATTAGGGATAGGACCCTGAGATTGAGTGTAGGGCGTAATCTCTCAATATCATCCCCAAATAGGACAGAAGGATTTATTTGTGTTCCAGATCATTGAGGCATGATCTGAAAAGCGAACATATAAGGATTAGAGAAAATTCCAGGACTTAGACTCCAAGATTAAAAATAGAATACCAAGAAAGTGAAATATAACTAAATGTCCTGTAGCCTCTCTCTTATGAGTGTGGCACTCTACATACCCTTAAGATAAGACACTACTAGACATAACTTTGTGGACTCCCGATTAACTATGAATCTAAAGCTCTGAAACTAACCTGACACACGACCTGACTTAGAGCCTTATCGTAATGGGAATCCCAAGTCTGTCCGGGATAGGAGAACACCCTCGTTACCCAACACAACCGCAATTCGTCTACCCTGAGTTGGCTGCATTTTGAGCATATAACAAGATTGCATAACTATCCAAATTATAGACTCTGGGAAAGGTCTATTATCGAGACTAACCCAATTGAGTCCAACTGTTCAAACCCAACCAATAGCCAAACTAAACCACAAACCATAACCATATAAGTTCTATAATAATTAAATATAATCCCAAAATAAAATAGAATAGAACAACCAATAATACAGGCAACCAATGTCATCCCCAATACTCATACCAATACTAATATCAATACCAATACCAATACTAAAGCGGACACTAATACCGATCCTGCCCATACTAAACCATAGTAGTTCCACAAAAACCTCTAACAAAAAAAACCAAAATCTGGTTGGGATATGCCCCAACCATAGCCAAAATAATATCCATAAATGAACCAAAGTATGAAATAACATCCATGAAATGGAGCCTTCCAGAAAGATGGAGCTCACCGCTTCAATCCAATAGCTAATCCGAATGTTCGATAGCTAAGTAGGAGGAGTAGAATAATCGATTCTGTATCATGTGGGGATACAACTTCCCAAAGACGGGTTAGAGGGTGAATGCTAGTATGATCAAGATAAAGATAAAATAATACCAACCAGTAAAACCAAGTAAACCAACCATATGCATGCAAACCATACACACACACATATATATATATATATAACCATGCTGGGAAAGGGAACTGGATTTAGCATTCATTTAAAAACATTAACTTGGGTATGTGTAGCTTAACCATCCTCAACCACTCACAGGCTATATTGGTCCAGTGTAACCCTATTATAGGCCCCAATGTATGTAGCCATACCATAATAGTAAGGGATTCCTAAGTACCCTTAACCTCCATGATACATATGCACAATGTACTTAGAGAATTCCTGCGTACCTTATAGTATCATAAAAGGGTTGCCACACCCTACCCCTTATGTCGGCAAACATGAGTTTCCAGTGTTTATTCATTTAATTCCTACTTTCATGGTTAGATATCACACCCCGCCACTATTGCCTAATCAAAACCATTTCCAACCAAACAAACCTTTGTTATTAATCAAGGCTATACATGGTTATATCATCATACCAACTATAACCTACAAGTATTGTCCCTAGCCAAACCTTTTTGAGATCAAGGGAGTCCCATGTACCCGTAGATTACATTACAAGTTAAATTGGGAGAGTCCCATATACCCCATAAGTATTCCATTATTATGATTACTTGAGGAATTCCATTGTACCCTACAAGAAAGATTGTTAAACAAAAACCATTCCTGTTTGACCATTCTAAACTATTTAACCATTTAGGGCTCTCTTACTAAGTTTAATCCATGCAATAGTTCCATCAAAATCCAACAATGTAGTAAAATAATTCTCATGGGCATTTTATCAAACATATTGGGGGCATAGTATTTCCAAAACCAAAACCAATTACCAAATAACCATTACCATGCAACCTATTATATAAAACCACCATTAAAGTATATAAAAACATAATTAAAATATGGGAAAACTATAACTAATCATTTATAACCAAAACCACCAAATTATATTTGAAAATCCAAAACCATACAATAATCAAACCATTAAAATATTATATAAAACTATGCATTCAGTTGGAACTAACAATGAGGGGAGAGAACATGCTTTAAACCAAGAAGACGATGGAGAAAAATCACCAACACAAGCCCCAAATTATTTTTTACGATGAAAACCTAGACTTTCTTTACCCAAAAGCCTTAGAGGGAATTGTATAGTAATTAAGAGAAGTTTCTAAGTGTTAATGAATATGATAATAGGGAAAATAACCTCCCAATAGGAATATAAGTCCTGGGGACTTATTAGGTTAAGTGGGGAAATGTCCAAATTGCCCTTACTTAAACTCCTAAAAATCCCATCAGGTGGTGTATGACTATTATACCAGTCATACCCTTTAATATGAGTGGTACCACTAATCGTACCCAAGGCCATCTCTATTGGACCCAAAGCTATCCAAGGTATGAATCACCCCAAACCATGTAGTATCCAAGTATACGACTAATGCCTATGATCCGTACCCTTGGCAAAATAGGATCCCAAAAGGAATGGAAACATTGACCACCATATGATTCAATGGTACGAAACGTACCCTGGCTTACGATTCTTGGTGAGCCACTCATACTCAGATCCAACTTAAGTTAGAAAGCCTAAGATTAACTAAAGTAACCAAAAAACCCATATCCACTGATACGACTCGTACCACCCAAGTCGTACCCATTCCAGAAACCAAATCTAACCCATTAATCAACACTAGTCAGCATAAGATTAACCCATACCACTCGTTTCCTAATGTATGAGTTGTTTCCCCTTGCTGTATTCTTTCCATAGACTAAAAATCTAGGAAATTTTCTAAGGGTCAGAAACCTACGGTGTTTCAATAATGAAATAGAGAAAGTGAAAGGTCATTCCTGATTGATGTTCTTGGATATTGTAACTTTGTTTGGTTTGATTTCTCTCTTAAAAATGTAGAAGTTAAGAACCTGCCTTTATTCATCACCATATCCACAATAGAGGTTGAGATTAGGAAAAGAAGATCACAAGAGTAGTTTGAAGCTATCAATTTTTATATAATTAACTTTAAACCCAAAAGGTAGTTAATTGGGGATGTAGGATAAGGGTTAGTAAGGAGACACTTTGAGAATCAAAAGATGATGAGTGAAGTTTTCTGAAGACGTTCACAAGACTGTTGGTATATAACGACCTAATATTTTGATGTTATATGTCAAAAATATATTTTTGTGTGATTTGATTATTTTACCCCTCCCTATAGTTTCATTGTGGTATTTATAGGGTGTGGGGGTAATATATATGGTTTTTAATGCCATTCATGTGGTATTATGTTTTTTGGAGGCTTCGAGAGCCTTAATATAGACTTTTATGGTTATCTTTTAATCTGTGAGTCAGATGGTTGGAAAGACTGTGCCAGAAGATCCGAGACATCTATTTTAAGGTGGTAACATGTTTGGTTTGGTTTGACAACTTTTAAATCTCATTTAAAACCTTGGTTTGGAAAATTGTGATTTTGGGTTTTGCGGGTCAACTATGTGAAAATGATATCTTTTTGAAAATTTGATATTACCATTAAGTCTGGAGTACCAAATTTGATAGGGTTGCATAGTTCTTACATTCGCGAGATTTTGGATGAATCTTGATGGGCCTGCAGGAACTTGGATGGAATTTAAATCCCCAACTGGTGCACTATATCTGGTGCACCCGTGATCACTAACCTTGGGATGCAATCACGATAGGTGATTAGATGAGGTGTCATGATTGTGATAGACCTTCCATGATTACGATAGGTATGCAGTTGCAGTATTATAATCGCAACTCATAGTCGGCGATCGCGAGTACTAGGTACAAAGACCGGTGTCTCATCACTTTTCTCATTTTAGAGACTTGGAGATTAGGATTTTGTGATTTTGAGAAACTTTCTCTATTTATAAGCTTGGGTAGGCTCCATTACACCCATTTATACTAATTTCTTTCATCTCTTCCATTAGATTCTTTTCTTGTTTAAACATGGATTAAGTATGAATTTGGGGGATTTTCTAAAAAGTGTAAATCACCAATTTAAATCCCAATTTCACCCCTTTCACTTTAATAATGCTTTTAATCCTATAATAAATTTTCCCTCAATTTCATCTTTAAAACAACTTCAAATCTTGATTTTATGGCAAATTTCAAAGATTTTCCTGGTAAGGTTTAAAAATAGTTTTTCTTCGATTTGGACCATATTTTAAACTCAATTTGACTTGGGCTTTTGGCTGTTGGTTTATAAAAATATGGAGCATACATTTTTGAAGTAAAGTTATGATTTTTCCTTTCTTTTATGAAAACCCATTTTGGGGATCTATTTTGACCCTGGATCAAAAGGTAATATGGGTGTCGATGGCTTTCTTTTAATGCATAGATTCTATATTTTGATGTTTTACTTAATTTTGGGTCTGTTTGTGAGGTTTAAGGCTTTGGGATTGAAGTTTAGCAAATCATTTTTGACATTTGAGGTAGGTTATAAATTAACTCTTTCAGACTGGAATGAGTAGTTAATTTGTACATAAAATACATGTTAAGGGAATGGGAACTACTCATGAAATTGGCTATCTTAATGTATTATGCTGTGTGGGGGCCTATATGTGGTATTATTATTGGTTTTGTGAGATTATGTGATATGTGTGACCGTGTGAGGTCTTTGTGATATTGATAGCATTATATACATGTGAATAAATTGTATCTTGTTGACGGAAAAACGTATTATGGTACCATATGTGTATTGTAATGTATTCATACTTTATTGGCATGTGAAACATGTGTAAGTTCATGAATGGTTGCAAATAATGAGTGGATATTCACTCACATAGTTATGAAAATTTATCATTGTTGTTGGTTGTGGAAATACATCATGTGGTTGGTTATGGAAACATTCATTATGATTGGTTGTGAGTATGATATCTTCATATTATACTCATTCATGAAACATTTGTACCATTGTGGAAACACCCGAGAAACGCTAGATGATATAATGGCTCAAGAGATTGCATAATTGAGTATGGAGATTGGGTTACTTACCAAGCTATTTGTAACTATAAATACAAAGAATATGAATTTAGTGGGAGCATGAGATAAGTTAGTTAGACATGATGAGTCTAACTTTGAGGAGGAGGCTAACTACCAGTATAGAGACATGGCGGGTTTTCGAACCAAGGGATAAAGGTTTAATTAGGACTCTTGGAACTCGAGGTAAGGAAATATAGGTCAAAATAATTATAGGGACTGGTATAGGGATCAGATCAGAGAGAGAGAGATAGTGGTAGGAGGTGAAAGGATAATTATAAGTAGAAAAGTGGTGCGTATGTTCCACCAGGAAAAAATGATATTGATTCAAAGATAGAAGCATTACTTGTAAAATTGGTTAAGGGTTTAGAGAATCAATAGAGTAGCCTTAAAAAGATTAAGATAGATATTTCAAAATTAAGCCAAAAGCTACTGCAATTAAGTAGCTAGTGAACCAGTTTGGTTAGATGTCGGCTATATAGAATCAATGCCAACTGGGCACTCTTTTGAGTAACACCATTCAAAATTCAAAGAATGACAGTCATTGTTAAGACATTACCAGTTAGAGTGGTAAGGCTACAATTAATTCTCTTATGTTGGTAATTGATGAGGTGAGGATTAATATAATTGATCTTGATGATGCACCCAAACTTAAAATTGAGAAGCTAGTGACAAATGCTGATATATTACAAAAATTGAAGGTTGTTGATAAAAAAGTTAAAATTGATAAAAGAAAGGGTAAAGAGGTCGATCTAATTTTAAAGACTATTCTATGGTCTCCCCCACCTTTTCCTCAAAGGTTGAAAAATAAGTAAAAAGAAGAGAAATATCAAAAATTCATATCATGTTAAAGGATTTATATGTGAACATCTCTCTTGTAGAAACATTGGAATAGGTGCCTAGTTATGAAAATTTCATGTAGTACTTAGTGACAAAGAAGCAAATGGTGAGTTTTGAGCCCATTGATAATATCTACCATTACAGTGCTATAGCTTCTCGATCTTTAATTGAGAAGAAAGAAGATCCCAGAGCTTTCACTATTCATTGCACTATTAAGTTCTTGAATTTCTCAAGAGCATTTGTGACTTTGGAGCTAGTATAAATCTAATGCCTCTAGTTGTGTATTAGCAGTTGGGGTTGGGGAAACCTAAGCCGATGTTGATGAGATTATTAGTGGGTGATCAGTATGTGAAAAAATTGGTTGGTATTTTGTGTGATGTTTTTGCGTAAGTGGCTTCCTTTATATTCCTAACTAATTTTATGATTCTTAACTATGAGGTGGATTTTGATGTTTCTGTTAACTTAGGATGACCTTTCCTAACCACGAGTAGGTCATCGGTTAACATGGAAATAAGACATATGAAAGTTGAACTCAATGATGAATAAGTTACCTTCAATGTGGGTTAACTGATTTGACAGCCAAAATATATGTGTGTGGTATCTGTGATAGACAGTGTTGTGGATGATGTAACGAGTGTGCCGATTAAGTAGAGACTTGGTATAGATGCATTAGCAGTGGTGATCATGAACTTTGACAGTGCATTGATGAGTATGATGAGATAGTGAATGATGTTATTTGTATATGATCTTACACTTATGCACCAATGAATTTGGATTTGGATGTGAAGGATAGAGCGACTCCACTAGCTCGACCATCTATTAAGGCGTCACCGATATTTGAATTAAAGGCCCTCCTTTCTCACTTTTTATGTATTTTTGGAGGCTAACAATACCTTGCCAGTTATTATTATGGTTTATTTAGTTGATACATCTATTGAGGGCTTAATCTTAGTATTACAAAGGTTTAAAAGGGCCATAAATTAGACCATTACAGATATTTTTGGGATTTCACCCTGAATTTATACTCATAAAGTTTAGCTTAAACCATAGTTTGTGCCTAGTATTGAGCTTCATCATTATTTAAATCCACCTATACAAGAGATAGTAAAGAAGGAGATCATTAAGTGGTTTAATGCAGGTGTGGTTTGCCCAATTGCTGATAGCAAGTGGGTAAGCCCTGTTCAGTGTGAGCCTAAGAAGGGTAGGATCACAGTGGTCTCTAATGAGAAGAATGAGTTGGTAACCATGAGGCAAGTTATGGAAGGGAGAGTTTGTATAGATTATTGAAAGATGAACACTTAGACGCAGAAGGATAACTTATCAATGCTATTCATGGACCAGATGTTAGACCATCTTATAAGTAGAGGATGGTATTATTTTCTTGACAGTTATTTGAGGTATAATCAGATTACTATTGCTCTTGAATACCAATAGAAAACCACTTTTGAATGTCCATATGGTACGTTTACATTGTAGAGGATGCCTTTTGGACTTTGTAATGCTCCTACCACCTTTCAGTATTGTATGATGTCCATCTTTTCTAATATACTGGAGAATACTATAAAGGTCATTATGGATGATTACTCGGACATGGGTGACTCTTTTAATGACTATTTTTCACATTTGGCCAATGCACTTCAGAGATATGAGTAGTGTAACTTGGTGTTAAATTTGGAGAAGTGTCACTTTATGGTAAAATAGGGCATAGTCTTAGGGAATAAGATTTTAAACAAGGGAATAAAGTTTGATCGGGTGAAGATTGAGGTGATTAAAAAATTACCTCAACCAATTTTAGTCAAGCATATTGCGAGTTTCTTGGGTCATGCAGGATCTATAGGCAGTTCATCAAGGAATTCTACAAAATTACAAATCATTTCTGCAAGTTATTAGAGAATGAGGTGAAGTTTTTGTTTAATGATGCGAGTCTTAAGGCCTTTGAGTGCCTAATAGAGAAGTTTATTTTTGATTTTATCATTGTGTCTTTAGACTAGTCTCTTTTATTTGAGGTGATGTGTGATGCTAATGTAGTAACCCTAGGAGCTGTCCTAGGCCAAAGATGTGAGAAAATACTTCATCCCATATTCTATGACAATATGGCACTTAAAACCGAGCAAAAAAATTATATGGTGACTGACCAGGAGTTACTTGCGGTAGTGTTTTCTTTTAAGAAATTTTGGTCCTATTTGATTGGTACCAAAGTCATTATGGATACTAATCATGAAAAATTAAGGTACCTTATTACAAAGAATGATACAAATCCTAGGTTGATTAGATAGGTACTATTGCTGCAGGAATTTAATTTTGAGGTCAAGGACCAAAAGAGTACAGATAATCATATTTTAGACCATCTATCCCACCTAGAAGTGGAGGTGATGATCAAATTAGGAGATGAACTTTTGATTGATGTTACTTTTCCAGATGTGTGAGTCTGGGTAGCATCACAAGGATGAATCCCAAGGTTTACTAATTTTTCTAATTTTTAGCATTGACCTCATCTCGAAAGTATTTTTATTTTAGCAGAGAAAGCAATTTATGCATAAGATATGCAAGTTTTTTTGGATGAGCTATTCTTATTTTAGATGTGTTCATATGGTGTGATTTGGTGGTGTATTCCCAATTGAGGTGATGTATATTCTTGAGGCTTATCACTCACCTTTAATTGGGGGTCACCATGGTGGTACTCGCACGACCGATTAGATTTTGTAGTGTGGTTACTATTGGCTGAATATTTATAAGGATGCACATTACTGTGCTTATGCCTATGGTAAATTTTAGTGCCAAGGAAATATCTCGCAAAAGCATGAGCTCTCCATGACATCTATTCTTGATCTATAGTTATTTGATATGTAGGTTATTGATTTCATAGCTCTATTTATGAGTTTGTATGGAATAAAGTATAGATTAATGGTAGTTTACTATGTTTCTAAATGGGTGGAAGCAATTGTACTTCTTAATAATGAGGGTCTCAGTGTCATAATATTTTTTTTAAAAAAGAATATAATCTCTTAGTTTGGTACTCTACGTCCTATTATTAGTGATGATGGGTCCCCTTTTTATAATTATCTCTTTAATTCCTTGCTTGAGAAGTATGGAGTGAAATATAAGTTAGAAACACCTTACCATCTGTAGACTAGTGGGTAGGTTGATATCTCCAATCGTGAGATCAAGTCCATATTAGCAAAGACTGTGAATGCCAATCGGAATGATTGGTCAAGGAAGCTTGACCATGTACTTTGGGTTTGTCATACAAATTTTAAAAATCCTATAGGTTCCTCTCCATATCAGCTTCTGTACACCAAGGCATGTCACTTGCTGGTTGAACTTGAGCACAAGGCACTATAGGTGTAAAAAAAGTTAAATTTTTAGTGGAACGATGCTGCAAATTTGAGGATGAGTAAGGTGAATGAGGTAGATGAATTCTGACTCCGCGCTTATAAGAGTTCTGCTCTATACAAGGAGAAGATGAAGTTGTACCATATTAAATAGACTGATAAAAGGGAATTCCAGCTTGGTGACATAGTTTTGTTGTATAATTTGAGGTTTTACTTGTTTTCTGACAAGTTAAAGTCTACATGGTATGGACGATTCACTATGGTTAGAGTATTCCCACATGATGCAATTGAGTTAAAGCGAGATGGAGAAGCCCCATTCCAGGTGGACGGAAAGAGTATTAAGCACTATATGGGAAATAGGAGGAGTTAAAGGTTTGAGTTGATGTAAGCCTTGGAAAAGTTTGAGTTGCCAAGGTAATTGAGTTTTGCCGTGACATTAAATCAAGTTCTTCATAGAAGGCAATCCATGGGATTGTTTATAAAGTTAGAGTATCCAACATAGCCATGATATGCCGCGAATATTAAATCAAGCACTGATTGGGAGGCAACCCAATGTTTTAATGTTCACTTTGTTTTTTGTTTTGTAGGTTTAAGGCATGGGAAAATACCTAGAACCTAGTAAAAATTATAGATTCAGGTATTTCCAGGTATGTAGACCTATGATCCTACTTACGGGGGTTATAGGTCCAACCTATGACAGGTAAGTGGTATCGTAGGTGTCAGAAAAATTTAGGGATTTTTTGGGTCTTTGAAGTTGTTCTTACAAACCAATTATGGTGGTCGTAAGTATAACTTACAACCCTACAAATGGGGTCATAGAAATAAAAAAGATTTGAAGACTGTAGGTCATACTTACTAAGGCACTTATGGGGCCCCATTAGATTAGATTGATTTTGAAGGAGGCCCATTGTTCTAAGTATTTTATCCACCTGGGAGTGACCAAAATATATCAGGATTTTAGGCTGCATTACTCGTAAGGTGGTATGAGGAAGGATGTAGAAAACTTTGTAGTTGGGTTCCTTTTTGTTTGCAGATTAAGGCCGACATATGAGAACTGGTGGATTTCTTTAGTGGTTACCCATTCCTGAGTAGAAGTGGGAGAAGATCACTATGGACTTTATGACTGTTTTACCTTATATTTCCATAGTTCGAATAGTGTTTGGGACATTGTGGATCGTTCGACCAAGTATGCTTATTTTATTCTGATCCAAGTTTTCTTCAGTGATGAGAGGTTGGCCTATATCTACATTTGTGAGATTGTACATCTTTATGGTGTACCCATTTCTATTATTTCTGATCGTGGTTCGATGATCACTTTTTATTTTTTCAAGACTTTTTTAAGATGAGTTGGATACTCGAGTTGATCTTAGTAAAATATTTCATCCCCACTATAATGGCCAGTCAGAGCGGGCTATCCAGGTTCTGGAGGATATGCTCCACGCTTATATGATGGATTTTGGTGGCCAGTGGGAGCAGCATTTGGCTTTAGCAGAGTTTGAATATAATAATAGCTATTATTCCAGTATCGATATGGCTCTTTTTGAGGTATTGTATGGTAGGTTTTATCGCTCTCCGGTGGGTTGGTTTGATGTTTCTATGATTTGACCTCGAGGTACGGACTTACTTTGTGAGTCTTTAGATAGAGTTCAAAACATTTAGGATAGACTCCAAATGGATCAGAGTAGGTAGAAGTGCTATGTTGATCGTAGACTTTGTGCCTTGAGATTTGGTGTTGGTGACCGTGTTTTCCTTTGAGTTTCACCCATGAAGGGTGTGATGATGTTTGGGAGAAGGGGCAAGTTTAACCCCAGGTACATTGGTCCATTTAGGATTCTTTAGACCGTTGGAGATGTGGCTTACGATTTAGCTTTGCCCCTAGACTTATCAATTGTTCCTCTAATTTTTCATGTTTCTATACTTTGGTGTTATACTCGTGATGAGTCTCATCTCATTCTTTGGGAGTTCTTTTAGTTAGATAAGCGGTTGTCTTTTATTGAGGAGCCGATCTCTATTTTGGATAGAGATGTTAGACGGTTGCATTCTAGAGTTATCCTTGTTGTTAAGTTTTAGTGGAAACATCGACCTATAGATGAGGCAACTTGGGAGGTCGAGTATGATCTGCGTAGTTCTTATCCCCAACTCTTTGTTGATTCACATATTTTGTTTACCTTAGTTCGAGGAAAAACTAGATTTTTATTAGTGGATGATGTAGTGACCTGGATTTTTGATGTTATATATGAAAAATGTGTTTTTGTGTGATTTGACTATTTTACCCCTCCCCATAGTTGCATTGTGGTATTTATGGTTTTTAAGGGTGATCGGTACGATTCTCAATGCATTTTGGTGCCACTAATGCGGTCTTGTGGTTTTTAGAGGCTTCAAAAACCTTATTATGGACTTCTGTGTTTATCTTTTGATATGTGCAACATATGGATGAACAAACTACACCAGTAGATTTAGAACGTCGATATTAGGGTGGTAACATATTTGTTCTGGTTTTACGTCTTTTAAATCTCATTTTGACCCTTGATTTGGAAAATTGTAATTTTGGATTACTGTGGTCAACTTTGTGAAAATGACGTCTTTTTAAAAATCTGATGTCGCCATTGAGTCCAGAGCATCAAATTTGATAGGGTTGCATAGTTCATTTATATTCACAAGACTCTGGATGAATCTCGAGGGGCCTGCGGGGACTTAGATGGAATCCTAATCCTCAGCTGGTGCACCTACGAGCCCCAACCTGGGGCCATGATCACGATAGAGCCATCATATGAGGTGTAGTGATCGCAATAGCCTTTTTAGAATTGCAATAGTTCCGCCAATTGCGGTATTGCAATCGTGACCCGTGGTCCATGATTGCGATTACTGGGTATAAATACCCGTGTCTCATCATTTTCACTATTTTTCAGACTTGGAGGTTAGGGTTTCATGGTTTTGAGAAATTTTCTCTATTTTTAAGCTTGGGTAAGCTTCATTACACTCATTTCTAGTATTGTCTTCCATCTTTAACATTAGATTCTTGTTTTAAACATGAATTTAGTATGAATTAGGGGAATTTTGGCCCATAAGGCCTAAAAAGTGTAATTCACCAATTTTAATCCTAATTTCACTCCTTTTCACTTGAATAATGTTTCTAATCCTATAATTATCCATTTTCCCTCAATTTCATCTTCAAAATAACAAAAAATGTTAATTTAAAGATGGATGTTGAAGATTTTTCCTTGTAAGGTTTAAAAATAGTTTTTCTTTGATTTGGACCTCGTTTTAAACTCAATTTGATTGGGCTTTTCAGCTGTAGGTTTCTAAAAAGAAGGAAAACATGTTTTTGAAATAAAGTTATGATTTTTTTCTTTTTCTTGAAAATCCATTTCGGTGGTCTGTTTTGATCGCAAATCAAAAATAGGCAATATGGGTGTCGTTGGCTTTCTTTTGTTGCATAGATTTTATATATTGATGTTTTAGTTGATTTTGGATTCATCCATGAGGTGTAAGGCTTTGGGATTGAAGTGTAGTGGATTGGATTTGACATTTGACGTAGGTTATGGATTAACTCTTTTAGACTGGGCTAAGTAGTTAATTTGTACACAAATGCATGTTAAGGGGTTGAGAACTGATAATAAAATTGGATATCTTAATGTGTTGTGCCATATGGGGGCTTATATTTGGTATAATTGTTGGTTTTGAGAGATTATGTGATATGTCTGACCGTGTTGGGCCTTTGTGTTGTTGATAGCCTTAAAAACATGTGAATAAATTGAATATTTTTTATGGTAAAGCATGTTATGGTAACATGTGTGTATTGTGAGATATTCATATTTTATTAGCATATGAAAAATATGAAAATACATGGATGGTTGCAAATAATGAGTATGACTCATGTGGCTATGGAAATATATTATTGTGGTTGCTTATGGAAATACATCATGTGGTTGGTTGTGTACATATTCATTATAATTGGTTGTGAGCATTATATCCTCATATCATAATCATTCATAAAACATTCGTATCACAGTAGCAACACCTGAGAAACACTAGCAACATCTTTTTAAACCCTCCTCGAGGGATGTGCTGAGGAGGAGATATGATACATGGATTGTATATGGGTTGACAAACCCCTCATGGGTCCTATGTCGAGAATCTTTATCTCCATAGGTGTATACGTAGACCGTGGGATGGTCTTAGAGGTTCTGCTACAAGTTCATGCATCATCATTCTTATTGTGTTTATTTAATTATGTTTGTTATGTGATTGTACATCTGCTTTGACTTATTACTTATCTACTTGTTCTATCTTCTTATATTTACACTCAATGATCTTGTATATATATTTTCCTTCCTTGTGCTACTTGTCTACAACAACAACAACAACAACAACAAACCTAGTATATTGCCACATCATGGGGTCTGGGGAGGGTAGAGTGTACGCAGTCCATACCACTACCTCTAAAGAAGTAGAGAGGCTATTTTCGATAAACCCCCGGCTCTTGTCCTACTTGTATATGGTACATTATTTACTTGTGGTGTTTTATGGTGTTAGTTGCAATATATATGATATATTAGAACTGTTAGTGCTAGCTGTGCGGGCTACCGTTGTGGGATATTTTTTGATTATAGGTGACGTGCCCTTAGTGTGTATTTTGTATGTTTTATTTTCTACTTTGCTCGGTCAGCCTATGATACCTACTTAGTAAAAATAGACCATACTCACTCCTACTGTACCCTTTTGGTGCAGATTTAGGTTTGGATGCGCCACACGTTGCTTGACTTCGGCGATTGTTGGAGCTTTGAAGGTAGTGGATGATTTTTAGGTGTCTGGATGTCTTCTACTATATTTTTCTATCATTAGGCTATGTCCTTACTAGTTTTCAAAGAAAGAGTTGTGTCTATTGGATTTTCGTATGTATTTCATTAGGATTCGAGTTATAGTAGATACGTTCTTACACTATTGACATCAGGTTTTAGGAGTTATGGATGTATTGTTAATTTTATCCTTTTCATATTTAGTATACTTGTACTGTTCGACTTTGTTTTGGAAGCCTTACCTGGGGGTTATTTCCATCTTTTCCCCTTTGTGTATCAGTTTGGGTGATAGGCTTACTTGTCAAGATTTGCCGCGACAAGTACCATTATGACTCTTAGATTTTAGGTCCTGACATGGTGATACATATCTTGTCAGATATTGCATGCAAAGCATCGAGAAATTTGGACAAGCACGATAATTTGCAAATTTAGGAAGTCTAAGGGTCACATTCCTAGTATTCATCTTATATTGATATCAACCTAAAGCGATCTACATTTGTTAATACTTTTTTTGTTCTCACAAAATCTCCCTATTTTTTTCACTTTTATACCTACTTCAACAAGTTCTTGATGAAGATTTAGCCTATTCCTAATGACTTTGACCCCAACTATTGTTAAATTATAGATTTGACTGCGACCAATTATACTCTCTTGGAGGTGTAATCTTGGCCGCTTCAAATTTTAGTGTCGTTGCCCGAGAATGGTTACAGATTTACTAATTAAGGTTGTTGATTTTTGTTCTTCTGCTATTTTCGGGGCATACACTGGTGTTTGTCCATTACCGCAGTCAAGTCAATCCCTTGATAATTGTGTGGGGTGGACTTTACAACAGAATTGTAAGATTAAAGAGCATGAAATGGGGTTCATGATGACCCTAATATAATTTTACTACCTCCACATGGTGTTCAAGAAAGAACCGCACAGACTATTACTTGATAATTAGTTGAAAAGAAATCTAGGAGGGATGTTGCTGCCCATCATGCAGCTCAAGAGGATAGAGTGAGTCAAGAAAAATAGTGTCGAGCAACACTCAATAAAGCTAGAAAAGATAGAGCTCAAGTACCCCCAGTTTTTTCATATTTGCCAACATTTGATAATCTTGAAGAATATTTGAGGTATGTTGAGCCTATTGAGACAGGAGCTATGATTCCTCCTGAGTTACCCCAAGGGGTGAAGTGTTATATTACAAGTGCTATGATTCAACTGCTCAATTTGAAGGGTATTTTTGCTGGTTTGCCGACTGATGACGTAACCCTACACATCATGAATTTTGTTGGAATTTGAACTTTGTATAATTTGCCTGGGGTGAGTCAGGAAGCTTTCAGACATAGGTTTTTCATATTCTCTCTTACTAGCAAAGCTACATTATGTTTAGGGGAACTACCTCATGGGCCGATCACTAATTGGAATGAGTTGCAAAAATAGTTCTTGGACCAATTCTTCCCGTCCTTCTAGAATGTTGCAGTTGAAGGATGACATTTATAATTTCAGGAAATTTCATTAAAAGGCATTGTATGAGACTTGTTTATGGTTAAGGAGTAAGTTGATGGCTATACCTAATCATAGAATTTAAGAGAGAATTTTTCTTGAGATATTCTATAGAGCCCTGAATGCAAATACCAAAGTTGTTGCTGATACTACTACTGGTAGCGCTGTTCTGAGCCTTTGTTGTGATCGAGTTGCAGAGATCTTAGACCAAGTCTCTAATGCCAACCAAGGGTGGCATACTCAGAAGAAAGATAAAAGAGCTAGTACTTATGCTGTAAATGCTTCTACTGAGCAGAGAGCACTAGATTATATAGTGGCTTAAGAGGTTTCACATCCGAGGACAGGGATTGGGTTACTTACCAAGCAGTTTGAAACTATGAATATTGAGAAAGGAGTGCGAGGTAAGTCAGTTTGACATGAATAGTCTGACTTAGAGAAGGAGGCTATATACCTAGATAGAAATATGAAGGGTTTCCAAGCCAAGCGCTAAGGGTCCAATTAGGACTCTTGGAACTCGAGGTAAGGGAATCAAGGTTGAAACTATTATGGGGATATGTATAGGGATCAGAGAAGAGAGAGAGAGAGATGTTGACTAGAGGCAAAAAGATAATTATAAGGAGAAGAGTGGTGCGTATTTTCCACGAGGGAATCGTGATATTAATTCAAGGATGGAAACATTACTTCAAAAAATGGTTAAGGGTTTAGAGAATCAAGATAGTATCCTTAAGGAGATTAAGATTGATATTTCGGGACTAAGCTAGAAGGTAGAACTACATGCTACTATAACTAAGAAGCTAGAGCACCAGTTTGGTAAGATGTCGGCTACATTGAATCAATGCCAATTGGTACTTTTTTGAGTATTACTATTCAATATTTGATGAATGACAATTACTGTTTAGACATCACCACTCGAAGTGATGAGGCTACTATTGATCCTCTTATGCTGGTAGTTGATGAGATGAGGATTGATACTATTGACTTGATGATGAATCCAAAGCTGAAACTTAGAAGCTAGTGACAAATGTTGAGATGTCACAGTGTATGAGTATGAATTTTGGGTGAAAGACAAAGTCAGATTTTACCACATGGAAGACAAATTCAGATTTCACCCAAAATTCATACTCATGAAAGTTAGCTTGAACTAGTGTATGCTTCTATTATTGAGCTTAATCATCATTTAAATCCATCTATACATAAGGTGGTGAAGAAGGAGACCATCAAGTGGTTAGATGCAGATGTGGTTTACCCGATTGCTGACAACAATTGGGTAAGCCCTATTCAGTGTGAGCTTAAGAAGGGTGGGATCACTGTGGTGTCAAATTAAAAGAATGAGTTGGTGCCCATGAGACCAGTTACGGGATGGAGAGTTTGTATGAATTATTAAAATATGAACACTTGGAAGCTGAAGGATCACTTTTCTATACCATTCATGGACCAGATGTTAGACTATCTTGCAGGTAGAGGATGGTATTATTTTCTTGACGGTTATTCAAGGTATAATCAGATTTCTATTGATCACAAATACCAAGAGAAAACCAACTTTCACATGTCCATATAGTACATTCATATTCAAGAGGATGCCTTTCGAACTTTGTAATGCTCCCACCACCTTTCAGCGCTGTATGCTGTCAATCTTTTCTAATATGATGGAGGATACTATAGAGGTCATTATGGATGATTTCTCGATCATGGGTGACTTTTTTGATGACTATTTTTCCCATTTGGCCAATGCACTTTAGAAATGTGAGGAGTGAAACTTGGTGTTGAATTGGGAGATGTGTCACCTTATGGTAAAAGAGGCCAATCTTGGGGTACAAGGTTTCAAAGAAGAGAGTAGAGGTTGACTGAGCAAAGATTGAGGTGATTAAAAAATTACCTCAACATACTTTTGTCAAGCATATTATGAGTTTCTTGGGATATACAGGGTTCTATAGGAGGTTCATCAACGACTTCTCCAAAATTGCAAATTGTTTGTGCAAGTTATTGGAGAAAATGGTGAAGTTTTTGTTTGATGATGTGTGTCTCAAAGCTTTTGAGTGCCTAAAAAAGAATTTGATTTCTATTCCTATCATTGTGTTTTTAGACTGGTCTATTCCATTTGAAGTGATGTGTGATGCCAGTGGAAAGACCCTAGGAGCTTTCCTAGGCCAAAGATACGAGAAAACACTTCATCCCATATACTATGCCAATAAATCACTTAACCCCGAATAGAAAAATTATACGATGACTAATCATGAGTTACTTGTTGTATTATTTGCTTTTGAGAAATTTTGGTCCTATTTGTTGGGACCAAAGTTATTATGAATACTAATCACGCAACACTGAGGTAAATTATGGCAAAGAAAGATGTGAAACCTAGGTTGATTAGATAGGTACTATTGCTGCAGGAATTTGATTTTGAGGTCAAGGACCAAAATAATACAAAGAATCCAGCTGCAGACCATCTATTCCAACTAGAAGAGGTGGTAATGATCAACGTAGGGGATGATCTTGAGATTGATGTTACTTTTCTAGATGAGTGGGTCTTGGTTGCATCACAAGACTAAATCCCATAGTTTTTTGATATTGCTAATTTTTGGCAAGTGAACTCGTCCCGGAAGACTTGTCATTTCAATAGAAAAAGAAATTTATTCAAGAGGTACGTTGCTAGGATGAGCCATTCTTATTTTGGGTGTGTGTGGATGGTGTCATTTGGAGGTGTATTCCTGATGTTAAGATGATGTATATTCTTGAGGCATGTTACTCCTCTTCAATTGAGGGTTACCATAGTTGTACTCGTACAAACCATAAGATCTTGCAGTGTGGTTACTATTGGCCATCTATTTATAAAGATACACATGACTATGATCGTGCTTTTGGCCAATGTCAGTGTGAAGGAAATATCTCGAGGAAGCATGAGCTCCCTATGACACTTATTCTTGAGCTAGGGTTGTTTGATTTGTAGGGTATTGGTTTCATGGGTCCATTTAAGAGTTCATATTGAATGAAGTATAGATTAATGGTAGTTGACTATGTTTCTAAATGGGAGGAAGCAGTTGTACATATTGATAATGAGGGTTGCAGTGCCCCAACATTTTTAAAGAAGAAAATAGTCTTTTGATTCGGTACTCTATGTGCTATTATTAGTGATGGTGGGTCCTATTTTTGTAATATTATATTTAAGGACTTTCTTAAGAAGTATGGATTGAAATATAAGGTGGAAACACTTTACCATCTATAGACTAGTGGGCAGGTTGTGGTCTCCAATCGTGAGATCAAGTTCATATTGGCGAAGACTTTGAATGCCAATTAGACTGATTGGTCAAGAAAGCTAGAAAATTTACTTTGGGCTTGTCATACAACTTTTAAAACACCCATAGGTGCCTCTCCATATCATCTTGTGTACGCCAAGGCATGTCACTTGCTGGTTGAACTTGAGCACAAGCCACTATGGGTGTTGAAAAAAGTTAAATTTTTAGTGGAGCGATACTGCAAATTTGAGGATGAATAAGGTGAATGAGTTTGATAAATTCAGGATCTGTGTTTATGAGAGTTCTACTTTGTACAAAGAGAAGATAAAGTTCTACCATGACAAGAAGATTGAGAAAAGGGTATTCTATCCTGGTGACATGGTTTTGTTGTATAATCCGAGGCTTTACTTATTTCCTGGAAAGTTAAAGTCTAGGTTGTATGGACTATTCATTTTGGTTAGAGTATTCTCGCATGGTGAATTTGATTTGAAGCGAGATGAAGAAGCCCCATTCAAGGTGAACGGGAAGTGTGTTAAGCATTAAATGGGACATATAGAGAAGTTAAAGGTTTGAGTTGATGTAGGCCTTGGCAAAGTTTGAGTTTCCAATGCAACTGACTCACGTCGTGATGTTAAATAAGGCGCTTCATGGGAGGAAACCCATGGGATTGTTGGTGAAGTTTGAGTATCCAACATAGCCATGTCATGCTGCAAACTTTAAATCAAGCGCTATATAGGAGGCAACCCAATATTTTAGTGTTCACTTTGTTTTTTGCTTTGTATGTTTAAGGCTTGGGAAAATATTTGGAACCTAGTAAAAATTTCAGATTCGGACATGTCCACGTGTGTAGACCTACAACTTTACTTATCGGGGTTGTAGGTCCAACCTACGATAGGTAGGTGGTGTCGTAGGTGTCGGAAAAATTTTAGTGATTTTTTGGTCTCTGAGTTGTACTTACAAACCCAATTACAGAGGTCGTAAGTATAAATTATGATCCCATAAGTGGGGTCATAGAAATCAAATAACTTTGAAGACTGCAGGTCCTACTTACGGGGGCCATAAGTGGCCTTGTAAGTTGACCAAAATTTGGGGGTCAAAATTGGAAAAATATAGGTTGGACCCAAGTGTATTTGACCTGATCTAGCATACCTTCATTGTTAAAATCTCAAAAATTGACCCATTACTCCCACAAATCTTCAAATTTAAAATCCCACTAAAATTAAAAATCCCCACCTTCCCTCTTAAACTATTGTCACGACCTGAATTGGGGCCTGATGACGCATATCTCAAGTCCCATGTTGATTGAATATCGCCCCCTTCACCTAACCGAACCGACACAACATCTTCAAATGTTAAGATAACATAAAATTAAAACTAATAACAATTCATTAAGTGTCTATACCATCCACCGGTAACCTGACAATCATCCATCACCAAACAATCAACCAAATCCCCAAGTCCACAGTAGTCCGACAAAGTCTCTACAAAATTGAAGGTCAGTAAAATGTCGAGTCATGCCCCCGACAATGCGAAAAACCAAAATCCAAATATAGTCAAAACATAAAAAGGAAACTACAATATGAATTGTGGTCTTCCGAAGAACGGAAGCTTCCCACTTCAATCTGACTCGCTAGTTGATCCCAAATATAAGTCACTAAGTAAGAAATGTGGAAGCATGACAGTTCCTACATCAAGTGGGGATACAACGTCAGAAGACGGTTAGTGGTTAGAGTGCTAACATTTAACTCAGGGATAGAGGAACAAAATAATGCCACGCTAATAGTTCAAAACCAATACAGTAGTCATACAAAAAGGCACCCACAGGCTCTATGGGCCTGACATTCCCCTAGCTGGAAGGGCTCAGTGTGTGTAGCTACACGAATCCAAGAATATCTATATTCGTATATGCCTTTATGTGGGACTCGAACCTCTCGACATAGTCAAGGTAAATTAAGCACCATTGTGTACCATATGGGGCATTTTAACCTCCCATTCATATAACCAATACAGGGGATGCAAACTTGCTGGTTATTTAGATACACGCATCGGCTAGCACGGTTTCTATTGTTAGTCCTTCAGGACCTCCACTTTCATGGCCCAACTACACACCCAACTTTAAAGCCCAATTTAAATATTTATTTCACAATCATAATCATCAGTCCAATTAATTACCGAATTCATCCTATTGGTATCATCATACCAACCCCACTTGCAAGCATATAACATGCCAAGACAATTATTACACCAATTTAGGACTTGAACCCAATGTTCCAAAAGGAACATAGATCAATTCGACACTTTGGGACTCAGACCCCTGATCCAACCAAACCCCTAAGGTTTGAATTCAATTCAATTTATGGCCATCAAAGCCTTTACAAAGTCCTTAATCAATCATTATCATGGTTATGCCAAATCCTTAGTTAAAAAACACAATTCAACTAGTGACAATATCATTCTCATTAACAATTTCATAAATAGGTTGAGGACATGACATTATCAAAACCAAAATCATCAAATTTGGGGTTCAACCATCCCCTATATTAAATCACCATTCCCATCCACTGATATGTGGAAAACCATAATTAAAATATACATAATCAAAATTTAAAACATAGTAAATAATAATCAATAATATACATTTAAGCCCCTCAACCTTGGTTTCAAAACCACCATTAATGGTTCATGAACAAAGCTTTAAACATATGATTTTAGTAAATTATCAACGAGGGAAGTGTCACATGACTGAATTACGAATACTCACAGAGAGAAATTGACCCTTGAACCCTTAGATGGACACTTCAGAGAAATCGTAGCCAATATTTCTTGAAAGGATTTTGAGAGAGTAAAAAGGATGTTTTGATCTTGTAAAATATAGAATAAATACCCCAAAGTGTTTTATGGATGTGGTGTCTTAAGGGTATTAAGTGAGAAATATCCAAAGTACCCTCAACTTAAAAGTTGTAGAAAACTGTCCATGGTTACGAGTCGACCCATTGGCTCGTCACCACATCATACGACTTGTAGTCATAAGTCGTATCTTGGATATTGAATTGGGCACCTATATACTGTCTATCTTATGACTCCTTGATCCCTCTCGTGAACTGATCATACGACTTGTATGGGCTAGTCTTATCTAAGGCAGAGCCCAAAGAGATTAGACACTGGACAACATACGACTCAATGCTACCACTAATAACATGGTCTTACGACTTGTAGTGAGTCACTCGTACTCAGAGAAGAACTTATCCAATTACATACTGGTTTGGTTATGACTTAGGTCCCTAGACCCGTAAGCACACCATATGACTCATATGATGAGTCGTTATTAGGAAGTGAGCTCAAAGCTCAACGAAATTTTCAAGGTCCATGATCCAGGGTGTTTCAGTCTACCCCTTTAGGATCATTCATTCTCGAATGATGGGACAAGGCATTGAATAGCATGATTAAACCCAAACATCTCTACTCTTACCTTTAACTAAGTTAGAAAACAAAAATTCTAAGAAAATCAATCTTTCCTTTAACAAAGTCAGAAAACAAAGATGTTAAAAATACACATATACCTCAAGAACAAATTTTTGGAATAGGGAATAGGAATGGATACTTGGACTCTATGTCCTCCTCGACTTACCAAGTAGC
Organism: Capsicum annuum; assembly: GCF_002878395.1. Lineage (NCBI taxonomy): Eukaryota > Viridiplantae > Streptophyta > Magnoliopsida > Solanales > Solanaceae > Capsicum > Capsicum annuum. Next base: position 162,258,281 of record NC_061122.1, on the reverse strand, counting down.
TTTCTCAAACTTTTGGTTCCCCTATTGAACCTTTATCCCATGTCCTTCATCTGCAACTGGCAAACTTGTTGATTCAAGATCTTTATTGGGACCTCCTCATAAGACAAAGAATTTGAAATATCAATGTTCTCAAAGGGAGAAACCAATGACGGATCACCCACGTATTTTGGCAACATGGACACATGGAATATTGGATTAATGAAACTTATGCTAGAGGCAAAATCCAACTCATATGCAATATTTTCAACCCTTCTCAAATCCAAGTATGGGCCAACATATTGGGGATTGAGCTTTCCTTTCTTTCCAAACTGCCTTACTCCCTTTAAGGAAAACACCTTTAAGAACACCCAATGTCCATCGTCAAACTCTAACTCTCTTCACTGTACATCCGTATTGGACGTTTGGTGACATTGGGAGGTCTTAATCCTATCTAAAATCACCTTCATCTTCTCCATAGCTTGGTGAACCGAATTTGGGCCAAACGTCTCCACATCACCAACTTCAAACCACCCAATAGGAGATCTACACCTTCTACCATAAAATGCCCCAAATAGAGCCATACCAATGCTAGAATGGTAACTATTATTATAGGAAATTCCATTAGAGGTAAGTTGTAAAACCAACTGCCACCAAAGTTAATTATATAAGCTCAAATCACATCTTCTAAAGTATGAATGATTCTTTTCGCTTGCCCATCCTCCTGCGGGTGAAAGGTGGTACTAAGGGTAACTTTAGTCCCCAAATCACACAAATAATATCACCAAAATTATGTTGAGAACTGAGTACCATAATCCAAAATAAGCAAGACAGGTGCACTATATAGCTTTACAATCTCCTGAAGGATTAACCTTGACTAGTCCTCGACAAAATAATTAGTCCTCACTGGAAAGAAGTGAGTAGACTTAGTTATTCTATCCTTGATAATGTAGAGATTCACACTGGTTCTTTAACTGCGGAAGGCAAATAACAAAACTCATATTAATTATCTCCCATTTCCATACTGGTAATTCAATTTCTTGGAGTAGCCCACCGAGCCTCTTGCGCTAACCTTCACTTGCTGACACACCATACACCTAGCTACAAAGTTGGATACATACTGCTTCATATTATTCCACTAATACATATCCTTGAGATCATGATACATCTTTATTGAATCAGGCTAAACCGTATACCATATTTAATGGGCCTCATCCAAAATCCTACCTCTTAACCCATCAACATCGGGAACACATAACCTTCTTTGGTACTTTAAGATGCCATCGCCACTGATCTCAAAGGAAATTGCCTTCTTATCACCCATATCATCCTTGATCTTCATCAAGAGATGGTTTGATACCTATTTCTTTTTATTTTAGCCCCAAGAGATGATTATGCCACCTGCTGCACAAACACATTACCATCCTCTAAGTCCAAGAGATGAACTCCAAGGTTAGCCAAATGGTAAATATCTTTCACCATTTCTCACTTATCCTTATCTATATGCGATAAGCAAACCATCAACAATATGCTAAGAGAATCAACAACCATATTAGCTTTACCTGGATCGTAGTAAAGACTCATATCATAATCCTTAAGTAACTCAAGTGAACTTTTTTTACTCAGATTAAGGTCTTTATGAGTGAACATATACTGCAGGCTCTTATGATTAGAAAAGTTATCAACATGGACCCCATATAGATAGTGATACTAGATTTTAAATGTGAAAACCACGGATAACAACTCCAAGTTATGAGTAGGATAGTTTTTATCATGAACCTTTAACTATGTAGAGGGATAAGCAACCATCCTGCCATACTGCATCAAAACACAACCCAAACCAGCCTAGGATGCATCATAATACATGAAAAAACCCTTGGTTCCTTTAAGCAGAGTCAAGATCAAAGCTGAAGTCAACTTATCTTTCAACTTCTCAAAGATACTCTCACAAGCATCAGACCATAAGAACTTCACCTTTTTCTGAGTCAACTTGGTCAATGGGGTGGAAATAAAAGAGAAACTTTCCATAAATCTTTTATAGTAACTGACTAAACCCAAGAATCTCAAAATATCGGTTGGAGTAGTGGGTCTAATTCACTTTTTAACCATCACAACTTTCTGAGGATCCACATAATCCCCTCACTAGACATAACATGATCCAGATAAGTCACAAAACTGAACCCAAACTCATATTTAGAGAAATTAGCCTACAGCTACTGATCTTTCAAGGTCTACAACACAAGGTAGAGGTGATCAGAATAATCCTCCATACTCTTAGAGCACATTAAGATGTTATTAATGAATACAATCACTAACGAATCTAGAAATTGATGAAAGACTCTATTCATCAGGTCTATGAATACCGCGAGGGGATTGGTTAACCCAAAAAACATAACTAAGAGCTCAAAATGCCCATACTCCATGCAAAAAGTAGTTTTAGGGATATCCTCCTCCCTAATATTTAGCAGATGATACCTGTACTGAAGATCGATCTTAGATAAGAATTTGGAACCTTGAAGCTGATCAATGAGATCATCAATTCATGAAATTGGATACTTATTCTTGATCGTCTCCTTATTTATTTGTTGATAATCACTTCATATCCTAAGGGAACCATCCATCTTCTATAAGAACAAGATAGGTACACTCCACAGGGACTTACTAAAATAGATGAAACCCTTATGTGAGAGATCTTTCAATTGATCCTTGAGTTTTCTCAACTCAACTAAAGCCATCCTATAAGAGGGAATAGAGATATAACGACTGTTCGAAATAAGGTCAATACCAAAATCAATCTCCCAATAGAAAGGTACACAAAAAGGATCATTAGGGAAGACATCAGGAAACTCATTTACCACAAAGAAAGAATGAAAGAAAGGGTCATCTAAGTTAGTATCCTTAACCCAAACTAAATGATAGAGACAATGAAATACCCTTGGTTATGGAACCTTAGAAAATTTCTTGGATTTTTGGTTTTTGGACAATATATGACTATGGGGTACAAGTTATATGCTGGGGTACAGTTGGTAAGACTTGGTCATATACTGACTAGTATTGGTTGGTGGTTTGGATTGGTTTCTGTAATGGGTACACCTTACAGGTACAATTCATTTAGTTAGGTAAAATTTGTACCATGGACTTGTATGGTAGGCATTGTTCAGGCTTTTTTTGATTTTATTCTGCCAGAGATATGGTTTAGGGGTACTAGTCATATGCCTGAATATGACTTAGTTTAGGTATGCCATATGTTGGATAGTGTTGCATCCAAGGGAGAGGCCTTGGGTATAGTTGGTACCACTCGTATTTAGGGATACGACTGGTATGGGATGGTCGTACTCTATGGCGGGGATTTTGTGCAGTTTAAGCGGGGGTAATCTAGATATTTTCCTACTTAACCTATTAAGGCTCCATGAATTATATCATACTTAGGAGGTTATTTTCCATATTATTATAATCTAAAATACTTAGAAACTCTCTCTAATTCTCTCTAAGGCTTTTGGGTAAAGAAAGGCTAGGCTTTCATCGAGAGGAGGAATTTGGCGATTGATTAGGTGATTTCTCTTCATCATCTTCATCATCTAAGGAGAGATACCTCTCCCTCATTGTTAGTTCCAACTAAAGGAATGATTTATACAATGTTTTCATGGCATGATTATTGTATGTTTTTTTTTAAAATATATTTTAGAGTTTTGATATTAAATGCTTGGTTATGGTTTTCCCATATTTCAATTATGTTCTTACATACTTTAATCATGGTTTGGACAATTGGTTGCTTGGGAATAGTTAATTGGTAATTAGATTTGGTTTTGGAAATACTATGCCCACAACATGTTTGATAAAGTACTTATGATAATTCTTTTACTATATTGTTGGACTAATGGAACTATTGCATGATATGGTTTAGATATGGAACCCTAAATGGTATAAATGTTTTGGAATGGTTAAATATAATGGTTTTATGGTCATGGTTATGGTTAATTAAAATTCCTTGAGGGGTACAGTAGTATCCCTCAAGTATACTAAATAGTGGAACACTTATGGGGTACATAGAAATCCTCCAAGTTAACTTATTAACGTAATCTATGGGTACATGGGAATCCCTTTACATAAAAAGGTTGGCCAAGGAAATTTTTTGTAAGCTATAGTCGATATGATGATACCACTTCTTATAGCCTTGGTTATTAATAATGGAATAATGGTTTGGTTAGTTAGAAATGGTTTTAATTAGGCAAAAATAGCGGGGTGTTATAGTTAACCGTGAAGGTGCAGCTCCAATAGATGGACATTGGAATCTCATATTTGTCGACATGAAGGGTTGGTCATAATGACCATATATGATACTGTGATGTACATAGTAATCGTCTAAGTAGACTGCACATATGTATCATAGAGAGTGAAGGGTACTAGGGAATCCCCTACTTTTATGGTATCTCTAGTTTGTGTAGCTACATGTATCGAGGCCCATTTAGGGGGTTACACTAGACACATATAGATCATGGTTAGTTCTAGGATGGTTAAGCTTCACATACCTAGGTTAATGGTTTTAAATATATGCTAAACTCGGTACCCTTTCCCGATATGGTTATATGCATTTATATATACGGTTTGTATGCATATAGTTGGTTTACTTGGTTTTACTGGATGTCATTATTTTATCCTTATCCTGAGTACTTGATAGTGTTCACCCGCTAACCCATTTTCAATTGGCTATATCCCCACGTGATGCAGGAACCGACCATTTCACTCTTTCTGTATAGTGATCAAACTTTGGGATTAACTTTTGGATTAAAGTGGTAAGAGAAGGCTCCATTTTATGTTATGGATGTTCTTATATACATGGTTTATTTATGGATATTGATTTTGGCTATGGTTGGGGGCATGTCCCAATCAGATATTGATTTTCTTTTGGTTAGAGGCATTTATAGAACTGCTATGGGTTGGAATGGTTGAGTTCAATATTGGTGTCATCCTTTGTATTGGCATTGGCATTGAGGCTGAAATCATTGGACTGAATTTATCATTTTCCATCCTTTATATTTAGGGATTGTATAATTATATTGGAACTCATTCGATTTATAGATTGGATTATGGTTTGGTTTGGTATTGAGAATCAGATGGATTGACTTGGTTAGGTTATCAAGGTCATATACCTATCCCTAAGTTTTGGATTTTATGATAATGTTACTTTGTTATATATTTGGAATTTTTTCTGACTCAAGATAGACATAGGTTAGTTGGCTTGGGAAACGGGTGTGATCCCTGGTCCTGGTTGAACTTGGGATGCTCATCATGACAAGGCCTTGGTTTGGGTTATTTAAGATGGTATCAGAGTTTTAGGTTCATGGTTAATTGGGAGTCCACAAAGCCATATCGAGTAGAGTCTTTTTTAAGTATGTGCAGTGCACCATATTTATAAGAGAGAGACTACAAGGAATTTAGGAATGTTTCCCTTTATTGGTATTCTACTTTCATGCTTGGAGTCTAAGTCTTTGAAATATTTTCTAATTCTTATTGTTTCACTTCTTAGATCATGCCTCAATGATCAAAGACACAACGTAACTCTTCTGTCCCAATTGGTAATAATATGGAAGGGACATAGGGGATCCAATCTTGGTGTAGAGGAATTCTTGATATTTCTAGAGTTTCACTAGATTCTACTAGTCCTCTTTATGGTAAGGTGATAAATGTATAATTTTGTTAATTGATTCTTACTATTGCTTAGTTGGTTGCTGCTCAAGCTTAACAAGATGCATCTGGTGTTTCATCTACTAAGGCTACAAGGGTTGGCCAGTTTATGAAGATTAATCCTACTACTTTTACTAGTGTGAAGGTGGAGGAGGTTCCTCAAGGTTTCTTGGATAAAATTGAGAAAATCTTTAGTATGATGCTAGCCACAAATATGAAAGGGTGAATTTTATAGCTTATCAGCTTAAGGATATAGCATACCAATAGTATGAGGAGTGTAATAGGGTGAGAGGTGATGTTGAGGTGTTGACCCTGTGGGAGACTTTCTCTAAGGCTTTTCTGGACAACTTTTTTCTTCAGGAGTTAAGGGAATCAAAGGCAGAGAAATTTGTTAATCTAAAGTAGGGAAAGATGTCAGTCAAGGAATATGCCTTGAAGTTTTATCAGTTGTCAATGTATGTTTTGGATATGTTTTTTGATATGAGGGAAAAGATGAGAAAGTTTGCCTCAGGGTTGTCTCGATCCTTGATCCTTGAAAGCAAGACTGCATTACTGATCAAGGATATGGATATTTCTAGATTGATTTTTCATATGCAACAGGTGTAGAAAGAAAAGAAGAAGAAACCTGAATATAGAGAAAGGTAGGGTAAGAAGTTTAGGTCTTCTAAACAAGGTGGTGGGAAATAACAAGGTGGTCAGAATAGCACTAAGTGGACAAAAAAAGTGGAGGAGTTCTGGTTCCTTCTCTACAGCTAGTGCTCCTTACCTAAAATAGTCCAATGATAGGCGTCTATAGGTTGCAATAATTTCAAGGTACAAGGTGCCAAATCTCAGGAAAGTGAGGCACAATCAGCTTTATCGTGTCCTCTTTTTTGATTCTGTGGTAGGTTGTATAGAAGTTTCAATGATAAGAGGAGGGATACGTATTTCAAATATGGTCAGCTCTGATTGGTAAGGGTACCTCGAAGGCGAGTAAGGCTCTAATTTCCTTATCCTCTGTTCTTGCACCAAAGGGTGGTTCTTTTGCATTAGTTTCTACTTCTGGTACCAGTGTTGGTCAGAATAGGTTATATGCTCTTGCTACTTGATAGGAATCTCAGGCATCACCTGATGTCATGACTGGTACATTATAATTCATTTCTTATGACATGTATTATTTTCTTTATCTGAGGTCCACACTTTCTTATGTGATCCCATTTGTGGCTGTGTATTTTGATTTTAATCTTGAGGTTATTTCAGATCCTTTTTCTAGTTCTACCAGATAGGTGACTCTGTTATTACTAAAAGGGTCTATGGGGGTGTGTGGTATCTATTGGTAGAAGATAGACATTGGTGTATTTGTTTGAACTTGATATGGTGGATTTTGATGTTATTCTGGGGATGGATTGGTTACACTCTTGTTACGTATCCTTATATTATCGAACCCATAAGGTCGTCTTTTGGTTCCCTAATGAACCGATTATTGAGTGGAAGAGTGATTCCTTACTTTCTAGGGGAAGGTTTATTTCTTATCTTATAGCTTCGATATTAATCTCCAAAGGGTGTCTTTATTATTTGGTTTGAGTTAAAGATTCTAACTCGAAAGGTCCCTTTTTACATTCTATTTCGGTGGTAAATGATTTTCCTATGGTTTTTCTAGATGATCTTCCAGGTTTTTCTACAGATAGGGAGATTGAGTTTGGTATTGATATGGTTTTGAATACTTATCTAATATCTATTCCTCCATAAAGAATAGCTCCGACTGAGTTGAGGGAACTCAAGGAGCAACTTAAGGATCTCTTGGATAAGGGTTTCATTCATTCTTGTATGTCACCGTAGGGTGCACCAGTTTTGTTCGTGCATAAGAAAGATGTTTTCCTTCATATGTGAATTGACTATCAATAATTGAATAAGGTAATAATTAAGAACAAGTATCCTCTTCCAAGGATAGATGACTTGTTTGATCAATTGCAGGGTGCCAAATTCTTTTATAAGATAGATCTTTGGTCTGGATACCATCAGCTTAAGATTTGGGAGGAACATATCCCTAAGATAGCTTTTTGTACTCAGTATGGGCACTTTGTGTCCCTGGTTATGTCATTCGGTTTGAATAATGCCCCGATGATAATTATGGATTTGATGAACAGGGTTTTCAGGTAGTTTTTGTGATCTTTTTATTATTGTGTTTATTTATGACATTTTTGTGTATTCTATGATTGAGTTGGATAATGCTAATCACCTCCATGTGGTGTTTCATACCTTGAAGGAGCAACAGTTGTATGCCAAGTTCTCCAAGTGAGTTCTGGTTGAACACTATGGCTTTTCTTAGTCATATTATTTCTAGTAAGGGGATCATGGTGTTTCCACCTAAGGTGGCGGTGGTTAAAAGTAGCCTAGACCCATGACTCCAACTGACATTTGGAGCTTCTTGGGTTTGGCTGGGTATTATAGGCTGTTCATGGAAAGTTCCTCGACGATAGCTGCCCCTTTGACTAAGTTAATTCAAAAGAAGGTAAAGTTTTCTTGGCTGGATGCTTGTGATGGGAGTTTTAAGAAGCTTAAGGATAAACTAACTTTGGCTCTAGTCTTGACATTGGCTGAAGGTAATGAGTGGTTTGTTGTTTATCGTAATGCATCTTGAGTAGGACTTGGTTATGTTTTGATGCAGCATGGGAGGTTGGTTGCCTATCCTTCTAGGCAGTTGAAGGTGCATATGAGAAATCATCCTACTCATGATTAGGATCTTTTAGCGGTGGTTTTTACTTTAAAAATCTGGTGACTTTAATTATATGGAGTGCATGTGGACATCTTTTCTAATCATAAGAGTCTATAATATATGTCCACTTAGAATGAGATAAATCTCAGTTAGAGGAGATGGTTGGAGCTTCTCAAGGACTATGATATAAGTCTTCACTACCATCCAGGTAAAGTTAATGATGCTCTTAGCAAGTTATCCATTGGGATTTTAGTTCACATGGATTAGGAGAAGCGAGAATTGGTAAAGGATAGTCACCACTTGGCAAATCTTGAAGTTTGCCTTTTAGACTCCAATAATGGTGGTGTGATGGTACAGGAAGTGGTTCAGTCATCTCTTGGTACAGATATCAAGGAGAAAGAAATGATAGATCCTATCTTGACGAAAATAAAGAGTGACATTGGTGGGAAAAAGGTTATGCTGTTTGAGATCACTGGTGATGGTACCTTGAGGTACCAAGGGCAGTTATGTGTTCCTGATGTCAATGGTTTTCTATAAAGGGTTTTGGCTGAGGCACTTGAATCATGCTATGTTGTTTATCTCGGTTGGACAAAATGTATCATTATCTAAAGGAGATGTATTGGTGGAATGGTATGAAAAAGGATGTGGCTAATTTTATGGCAAAATGCTTGGTGTGCCAATAAGTCAAAGTTGAGAACATGAGGTCTAGTGGGTTATATCAAGAAATAGAGTTTTCAGACTAGAAATGGGAGGTAATCAATATGGATTTCGTTACTAGTCTTCCTTAGTCTCGAAATCAATTTCATTCAATTTGGGTCATCATGGATAGGATGACCAAGTTTGCTCGCTTCTTGATGGTGCAAACTACTGCTCACTTTTTGATGGTGCAGACTAACTTTTCAAATAAGGACTATGCGAGGTTGTATCTTCAGGACATTGTAAAGCTACATGGGGTACCTATTTTGATTATTTCTGATCATGGTACATAGTTTTTATCTCACTTTAGACAGTCTTTTTAGAAGGGGTTGGGTACTAATGTTAGTTTGAGTATTGCTTTTCATCCGCAAATATATGGGTGACCAAATAGGACTATTTAGACATTGGAAGATATTCTTCATGTGTGTGTGATTGATTATGGTGGTAATTGGGTTGAGCATCAACCTTTGGTAGAGCTTGCTTACAACAATGGCTATTATTCAAGCATTAGGATGCCTCTTTTGAAGCATTATATGGTAGAAGGTATAGATCTCCTATTGGGTGGTTTGAGCTTGGTGAGGCAGATTTGTTTGGTCTAGATTTGGTTTATTAGGTAATAGACAAGGTGAAGGTGATTCAGGATAGGCTTAAGGCTAGCCAAAGTTGCCCAAAGTCCTATATAGATTTGAGGCGTAGAGATTTAGAATTCGAGGTTGGGGATAAGGTGTTCCTAAAGGTATCTCCCATGAAGGGAATGATGAGTTTAATAAAAAGGTGAAGCTCAATCCCTGGTATGTTGGTCCCTGGTAACGTGGTGTATGAATTGGAGTTTCCTTCTAGTTTGAGCTCCATTTATTTAATATTTCATGTCTCTATATTGAGAAATTATCTTGGTGATTCTTCTTTGGTAGTTCTTTTGGAAGGATAGGATATATTAGGTTTTTTGTCTTATGAAGAGGTTCCGATTGAGATATTAGATTAGTAGGTTCATCAGTAATAGACTAAAGATGTGGCCTCGATTAATATTTTATGGCTGAACCACAAGGTGGAAGAGGCTAATGGGAAGTGGAGGCAGACATAAAGTCCAAATATCCGCATTTGTTTTTTGCTGCAGATATTTATGTAGAAGGTATGTGTTCTTGATTACATCCTTATTTCCTAACTTATTTATAGGATAGAATAGATCTTTGCATCTGTATTTTCTAACTTGGTTAAAGGTTGGATTGATATTTGATAATGCAAATGAATCATGCTTGTGTTTGACCTACCCTTTTTGTCATTCGGGGATGGATGATCCTACTGGGGGAGTCTAAAACACCCTGGGTTTTGGAACCTTAGAAAATTTCTTGGATTTCTAGTTTTTGGGCAAGATATGACTATAGGGTACAAGTCGTATGCTGGGGTATGGTCGGTAAGGCTTGGTCGTAAATTGACTAGTTTTAGTTGGTTAGTTGGATTAGTTTCTAGAATGGTATGACTTGGTGGTACAAGTTGTATGGGTGGGTAAGAGTCATACCATAGACTCATATGGTAAACGGTGTTCAGGCTTTATTTTGATTTTATTTAGCCAAAGATACGGTATAGAGGTACTAGTCGTATGCTTGAATACGACTTGATTTGGGCAAGTTGTTTGTTGGACAATGTTGGGTACAAGGGGGAGGCCTTAGGTACGAGTGGTGGGTACCACTTGTTTGGAGGATACGACTGGTATGGGATAGTTGTACCCTATAGTGAAAATTTTATGCAGTTTAAGTGGGGGTAATTTGGACATTTTCCTACGCAACCTATTAAGTCCCCATGACTTACATCATACTTGGGAGGTTATTTACCCTATTATTCTATTCTAAAACACTTAGAAACTCTTTAATTCTCGCTAAGACTCTTGGGTAAGGAAAAGCTAGGGTTTCATCTAGAGGAGCAATTTGGGGCTTGATTGGGTAATTTCTCTCCATCATCTTCATCATCTAAGGTAAAATACTTCTCTCTCATTGTTAGTTCCAACTAAAGGCATGATTTATACAATGTTTTCATAGTATGATTATTGTATGGTTTTGGGGTTTTTCAAATATAAGTTGAGGTTTTGGTATTAAATGCTTGGTTATGGTTGTCCTATGTTTCAATTATATTTTTACATTCTTTAATGGTGGTTTGGACAATTGGTTGCATGGAAATAGTTAATTGGTAATTGGATTTGGTTTTGGAAACATTATTACCCCAACATGTTTGATAAAATGCCTATGATAATGCTTTTACTATATTATTGGACTTTTAATGGAACTATTGCATGATATGGTTTGGTAATGAAACCCTAAATTGTTGAAATGGTTTGAATGGTTTGGAATGGTTAAATGGTTTGGTTTGGTGGTCATGTTTATGGTTAAATAAACTTCCTTGTGGGGTACAATGGAATCCCCAAAGTATACTTAATAATGAAACACTTGTGGGGTATATGGGAATCCCCTAAGTTAATTTGTTAATGTAATCTATGGGTACATGGGAATCCCTCTACATATAAAGGTTGGCTTAAGACATTGCTTGCAAGCTATAGTCGGTATGAAGATAACACTTCTTATAGCCTTGGTTATTAATAATAGAATAATGGTTTGGTTGGAAATGGTTTTAATTGAGCTATAATGGCGGGGTGTGATAGCTAACCGTGAAGGTGCGACTCCAATGGAAAGACACTTGAAACTCAGGTTCGCCGACTTTAGGGGTTGGTCATAGCGACTATATATGATACTATTAGGTACATAGAATCCTCTAAGTACAATGTACATATGTATCATAGAGAGCGAAGGGTACTTGGGAATCCCCTACTTTTATGGTATCTCCTGTTCGTGCGGCTACATGCGTAGAGGCCCGTTCAGGGGGTTACACTTTACACATATAGCCCGTGGGTGGTTCTAGGAAGGTTAAGCTTTACATACATAGGTTAATGATTTTAAATGCATGCTAAACTCAGTTCCCATTCCCGGCAAGGTTATATGTATATATATGTATGGTTTGTATACATATGGTTGGTTTACTGAATGACATTATTTTATCCTTATCCTAAACACTTGCTAGAGTTTACCCACTAACCCATCTTTGGGAGATTGTATCTCCACGTGATGTAGGAACCAACCGTTCCACTCCTTCTGTATAGTGATCAAACTTCGGGATCAACTTTTGGATTGAAGTGGTGAGTTTCTATATTCCATAAGGCTCCATTTCATGTTATGGATATTTTCATCTACTTTGGTTTATTTATGGATATTGGTTTTGGCTATGGTTGTGGGCATGTACCAACTGGATATTAGTTTTCTTCTGGTTAGATTCTTTTGTAGAACTGCTATGGGTTGGAATGGACCCGATCAATATTGGTGTCAGCCCTGTGTATTGGCATTACTATTGGGCTGATACCATTGGACTGAATTTATGATTGTTCCATCCTCTTTTGTTTTGGGATTATATAATTATATTGAAATTCTTTTGTTTTTTTGGAATGGTTTATGGTTTGGTTTGGTATTTATATCGGACGTTGAACTCGTTTGGTTGATCACGGTTATAGACCTATCCTAGAGTCTTATATTACACAATAACACTATCTTCTTACACGTTTGGAATTCATCTGACTAAGGATATGCGTAGGATGGTTGGGTTGGGAAACGGGGGTGGTCTCTGGTCCTAGTTGGACTTGGGATGCCCATGACGACAAGGCCCTAGTTTGGGTCATGTCATACAACCCTTGGAAATTAATTTCCGGGCTGTAAGATATGATATGAATCTTGCCTTAGGCACTAGGAAACTTTTCTCCCATTCAATAATTTGCTCATTAGGGAATTTAAACATGATGTTACAGGTCCGATAGTCTACAAAAGCATAGGACTAGTGTAACCAATCCACCCCTAATATGACATTGAAGTCAACCATGTCTAACTCTATCAAGTCTACCAGAGTTTATCTATTACCAAAAGATACCACACAACCCCTATAAACTCTTCTAGCAACCACAGAGTCACCCATTGGGGTAGTAATAGAAAAAGGGTCTAATATACATCAGGATCGAAACCAAAATGGGGTCAGATAAGAGAGAGCGGTTCCTAAATCAAGTAAACAATACACATTATGGGAAACGATTTTCAACATGCCAATAACAACATCTAGAGATGGCTTAAACTTCTGTGAGTAGTCAGGGCATAAACGTAATTCCGATAAGTTTCGGAGCCAGAAGTGTCACCCTTTGGTACAGGAGCCGATGAAGAGGAAACAAGAAGCTTGTTTTCCATAGAAGCAACTTTAGAGGGAAAATCCCGCTGCATATATCCGATTTGACCATACATAAGACATTGGTTCGTCCTATTCTTGCACTGACCACGATGGTGCTAACCACAGAATCTACATGGAGGGTAGGATGATTAGGCCCCACTGGCCTTAGATTGGGCACCCTGTTCCCTAGAGGCATCACCACCCTAAAAATATGGGTCACCAGATGGCTTTGGGTAGGGAGCACTAGCCGTCGAATAGGAGTTAGGACTCCCCCAGTTCTTCTTCTTAGACAACTTTACATTTTGCTGTTGGCTTCCACCCTATTCCGAATATCGGAATTTCTTACTATGCCTCTCACTAATCTCAGCTTGCATTTTTTTTCTTCCTCAACCTATTGCATATACATAAGCAATCTGGAGATATCCATGTCTTTGTTTAACAAGGAAACCTTACTCTCCAGAATCAACTCACGGGACAATCCAGAAGCAAACTTATGCATTCTATTCCTCATTCTAGATACCAACTCAAGAGTATACCTCAACAGCTGATGAAATTTCAAGGAATACTCCTTGAGTGTCATACTCTCTTCTTTGAAATTAACAAATTCTTACGCCTTCTCCTCCCTCAACTCCTGAGGAAAAAACGATCCAGCTATCCACTAGAGAAGTCATCCTCCAAGGTAGAACCAACATCTTTGCCTCTTAACTATTCCCACTCTTTGTACTACTGGTACGCAACATCCTTCAATTGATAGGCAGCAAGCTCCACACCTTCAATCACTAAAGCATGCATAACTCAGAAGATTTTATCCATCTCGTAACTTGGTCTTATGACTCATTGTGAGTCACTCGTACTCAGAGCAAAATTTAGCCAATTATACATTGGTTTGGTTATGATTTGAGCCCCTATACCCGTAACCACACCATTCAACTCATATGATGATTTGTTATTAGGGCAGTGAGCTCAAAGCCCAGGAATTTTTTCAAGGACAAAGAACTAGGGTGTTTCAATTATATAAGGCAAAATACTCTCATTCTCATATCACTTGCATGAATATTCATAAAAAGTAGGGCTAAAGTTTCACTTTGCTCATCTTCTTTTTCCAACTCTTCGAATCCATGAAAATAATCCTTGGCTCCAACTTATTAAGAATATGTTCTTGATCATAGAACTTTTGATAGTACTTGCTATAGCCTTGAATTTGTTTAATTCTGATGAATCTTGAAAATTATAGAGCCTAAATTAGTTAATACTGAATTTGTTGCATGATTTGTGTTAAGAAAACTAGTGATCACTTTAATAATGAAAGTAGAAGTTGAATAATAATATGAAACACCAAAATACATGTGCAATAACCTATTGAAATTAAATTGATACATGTTTTAACATACAAAATTAGGCTTAAAATTGAAATATACACTATGTGGGATAAAATTTTTGAGGAAAAACCGACTTACCCTCAAAAGGGTACTTATGAAGGAAATTACAAGCTTTGCAAGTAGTACCTACAAGGGTGTAAGTAGCCTTGTAAGTGTCAGACCTACAGTCCTGAAACTTCAGGGCTTTGTCTGGTACTTACAAGGGTAACTCCAACCCCCGTAAGTACTAGCTATGACCCATAGGTAGAAGTCATAGCTAGCCTTTACCCTGGTTCATCAGTTTTTTTTCCAAATTTTTTGTTTCTATTTTGTGTTTCAAGAACTAACAATTACTTGTTTAGGTATGATGGCACCAAAAACTGCACAAATAAAGGTATTTCAATCTAGACTTTGTGATGAGTCTCCTGAATGTAGTGGCTCCATTGAGAAGTACCCCGTGAGACAAGATAGCACATCATTAGACCTACAATAGACTCGAGGTAGATCGCAGAGACATGTTGCAGTGGTAGTAATTATTGTTGAGTTGGGTACTCATTCCATACTATCATAGTGTACTCAGGCTCCATATGCCCCACCAACACCACGGGAAGGGCTAATACCTGCACCATTTACCTCTGTTTGGATAGGGCTTCAGTTGAATAATCTGAGCCAGTCACATCCTAACTCTTCCTAGTGTAAGGAAGAGGATGATGATTCAGCTATTAGTTCAGATAAGGAGGTAGAGTCAGGATCAAGATATGGAGTAATGGAGGTTGCATCTGGGTTAGTTTTTGGTTCTGGAGATGATGAGGATACAATAGGCTTCCAATTTGAGCAGGGGTCAGAGTTACGTCCCATGGGAGATATCATCATCCTTATAAATGCAGGGTACTTAGTCGGTTGCATAATGCACTCAACCCACAGTTCCACCACCTGATGTATCAAAGTGTAACACATATATCTCTATATTTCTGATAACTGATATTCCTCCAAGATGGTGTGTAGAGGGGATGTAATAGTCGTTTGACAAATATAGCTTCATTAAAGAGCTAGGTGTCATCTAAGATGCAGTATTGTAGCAGAGGTTAGGATTGAGATGACAAGGTTTGTAGGAACTTGTAAGACCATACGAAATTTAAATGATTTTATTTTTGACCCTCCTACATGCATAATGTGAATTTTTGACTTCAATTATGCCTAGGGATTTCAAAAGGGTGTTTTGGAAAATTTCAAAAATATTTGGAAAGGGTTCTTTAACTGTTCCCTTAGCTCATTTAGTTTAGCCGATGCCATTCAATAATGAGGAATGGAAATGGTATGGGTTTTTGGTAGATGATTAATCCCAAAATCTATTTCCATATTGGGAGGATTTCCAGGATGATCATCGAAAAAAACTTTAAGAAACTTATAAACCACAAGGTTAGATTGCGAAGAGGGACTCTCAAAGTTAGAATCCTTAACCCCAACTAGATGATACAAACACTCTTTCGATATCATTTTCTAATCTCTAAGATAGGAAATAAACCTCCCTTTGGGTACTAAGGAATTCCCCTCCTATTCAATCATAGGTTTATTAGGAAAATGGAAACTGGCCTTTCGGGTCCTACAATCTAGAGGAGCATAGCATGAACGGAGCCAATCCATCCCTAAGATTACATCCAAATCCAGCATACTAGGTTCTATCAAATCTACCAATGTCTCTCTATGAAATATAGACACTATACAACCTTTATAGATTTTCTTAGAAACAATGAAATCACCCACCAAAGTAGACACAGAAAAAGGGTCAGAAATAGTTTCACAACTAAAACTAAAGTTTACAGCCATAGAAGGGGTCACATAAGATATGGTAAAGCTAGGATCAAGCAAACAGTAAACATCACAATAGAAGAGTTTTAACATGCCAGTGAGAACATTTGGGATGCCTCAGATTCCTGATCTGTAGCAAGTGCATAGAGACAATTCTAACTAGTGTCGATACCTAAAGTGGCACCCTTAGGTGTAGGAGCCAAGGACGTGGTGATTGGAACCTTATTAACACATGATGAAACTTTAGATATGGTATAATTTTGATATAAATGACCAAGCTGACCACTACTGAATCACAAATTCCTCCCCTCCTCACAATACCCATGGAGAAGTTACCCAAAAAATTAACAAGGAGGACAAGGTGGGGTTGACTGAGATCAAAAACCTGAGACCGACGCCCTATTCCTTAGGACCACTGGTAGCCTGGAAAAAAAGATTACCAGAAGGCTTAGGATAAGGAGCACTAGCTGTCAAAACAAAATTTCCCCAATTTTTCTTCTTAGTCCACTATCTACCATCTCTCCCACTAATCTGCTGATTTGCACCCTGCTATGAATATCTAAATGTTATGAATATCTAAACTTTTTGTTTCCCTCTCTCCTATATCTACCAACTTCACTTTTATTGTTGTCCAACTATTGCATATAAACCACCTCCCTGGATATGTCCATATCACTAGTGAACATAATAATCTTACACTCCAGCACAAAATCACGGGATAATAGAAAAGCAAACTTTCTCATTTGGGACCTTATATTAGACACCAACTCTGGGCATAATGGTAAATTTTTTGAAATTTAGAGCATAATCCTTAACCCTCATCTTACCCTGATTCAAGTTCACAAACTCTTCGGCCTTAGCCTCCCTCAAATCCAGAGGAAAGAAGTAATCAAGGAAGGTACCTGAAAACTCATCCCAGACTGTCAACTCGACGTCATCACCCCTTATTGCTTCCCACTCCTCATACCACCAGTAAACCACATCTTTTAACTAATAGGAAGCAAACTCCACATCCTCTAAATTAGTAGCATACATAACCCTGAAAATCTTTTCCATCTCATCAATAAACCCTTGAGGATCCTTCTCGACCTTAGATCTTATAAAGGTTGGGGGATTCAACCTCATAAACAGGCCAACCCAAGTAACATCAACTGAACTAACAGAAGGACTAACATGATCAGACTGGTGAGACTGTGATGCCACCAATTGGGCAAGCACATCAACATATTAATGAAACTTTGCATTAGAAATATCTCTCAGAGGTGACTGAGCATAAGTAGCACCAACTTTAGAAGCTCAAGAAGGACTAGTAGGGATCGGTAGAACCCCACGTAGAGTGGTATAGTCAGGAGAAGGGAACCTAGATAAGGTCTACACACCATAAATAAGGCAAGTTCCCTCCATAATTTCCTCAGGCAGGATAGAGTTTCCAGCAAAGGTTTTATGATCGTCAGATTTTTGAGAAGGCATGATCTAAAATATGAGCGAGCTAGGAGTTAGAGAAAATTCAAGGTAACTAGAATATAAAGACCAAAATAAAAGGTAACTAGACTATAAAGACCAAAATGGATTGATATTGTAGCCTTCCCCTTATAAGTGTGGAGCGCTACACACCCATAAAAGGAACTCTACTAGACAAAACTTTATGGACACCAAAAGATTCTAAACCATGATATGATACTAAGTTTTTCACAAACCAAACTAGGTCCAAGTCGTGATGGATATCTCAAGACTACCGTGGGTCAAAGACCACCCCCTTAGACTAACCTTTAGATCACAATATAGTAAACAACAGAAGCCAACCATATAGTAATAAAGATGAATAAATAAACCAAATGAAAGTTCTAAGAATCAACTTAACAACCGACCCAATACTTGTCTACAAAAGCTTCTAAAACCAGAATAACAAACTAAGTCGGGACATGCCGCCGACTATAACCAAAAAGAATCTAAAAAGAAATACTTTGGAATAAAATAATTAAGTAAAATGACCAGGCCTTTCGAAAGATGAAGGCTTACAACTTCATAATAGATCCATAGGAGTTCCAAATCATCTAACAATGCACAGGAGAAACAGAAGAGTCCATGGACCCTACATCATGAAATAGTGCAGCATCCAGGGATGGTCAGTGGGGCGAGCACTGGCATATAACTTGGGGGAAAGGGATAAATAATTCCATTTAGAAAAACTAGTCAAAACCATATGCACAACATTTATTTACACATTTTTATAGTCTAATGCTTGTGGGAGTAGTTTTGAGAAGTTGAAGGATAAGTTATCATTTGTGCCAATTTTGTCCCTACCCAAGGGTACTAATGGGTTTGTTGTGTATTGTGATACATCTCGTGTAGGAATGGATTGTGTTCTGATGTAGCATGGTAGGGTTGTAGCATATGCTTCCAGGTATCTTAAGGTTCATGAGAGTAATTACCTGACTTACGAGTTAGAGTTGGAGGTTGTAGTCTTTGTTTTGAAAATCTGGCACCATTAACTGTTTGGGGTGCATATGGATATTTATTCAGACTATAAGAGCTTACAGTTTGTGTTTATGCAAAAGGAATTCAACCTTTGATGAAGGTTGTGGCTTGAGCAACTTAAGGATTACGACATAAGTTTACACTACCATCTAGGTCAAGCTAAAGTGGTTGTTGATAATCTTAGCAGGTTGTCCAAGGTAAGCTTATCTCACGTTGATGAGGAGGATAAAGGGTTTGTAAAGGATATTCATAGGCTATCTATCTTGGGAGTTCATCTCTTGGACTCTAAGGATGGAGGAGTGATTGTTTAGGAAATGGTTAAATCTTCTCTTGGTGTTGAGGTAAAGGAGAAATAGGATTTGGATCCCATACTTATGCAGATTAAAGATGGGTCAGTAAAAGGTTATGGATTTCGAATTGGGGAAGATGCCATCTTGAGGTATCAAGGTAGGTTGTGTATTCCTAATGTAGATGGGATGCATGAAAGAATTTTTACTGAGGCTCATGAGTCCAGTATATAGTTCATCTTGGTTCAACAAAGATATATCATGACTTAAAAAAAATCTACTAGTGGAATAACATGAAGAGAGATATGAGATATGACAAATTTTGTTGCTAAATATATGGTCTATTAGAAAGTTAAAGTTGAACATTTGAGGCCTGATGGCATGTCTCAAGAGATAGAGTTGACAATGTAGAAGTGGGATATGATTAATATGGACTTTTTTATGGGTCTTCCTTGGTCTCACAATCAGTATGATTCTATCTAGGTCATTGTGGATAGAATGGCTAAGTCTGCTCACTTCTTGCATGTAAGGACTAACTACTTAGGAGAGGATTATGCTAAGTTGTTCATTAAGGATATAATTAAGTTGCATGGAACACTAGTGTCCATCATTTTAGAACGAGATACGTAGTTTTCTTCTCACTTCTAACATTTATTTCTGAAAGGTTTGGGTACTCAGGTAAACCTTATCACCACTTTCCACCCTCAATTAGATGGGAAAGAGGAGTATATAATTTAGACTTTGAGGATATGCTAAGGGCCTGTTGATTGACTTTAAGGGTAGTTGGGTTGACCATTTTCCTCTCATTGAGTTTTCTTACAATAACAATTATCATTCTAGAATTCAAATGGCTCATTTTGAGGCTCTTTATGGTAGAAGGTGTAGGTATCCTATTAGATGGTTTGAGGTGGGTGAGACTAGGTTGTTTGGTCCTATCTTAGTTCACCAAGCAATGGAGAAGGTGAAAGTTATTTGATAAAGACTTAAAAATTCTTAGAGTTGCCAAAAGTCTTATGTAGATGTGAGGCAGAGTTAGTTGGAGTTTGAGATTAGTGATTGGGTATTCCTAAAAGTTTCTCCTATGAAAGGAGTCATGAGATTTGGGAAGAAAAGAAAACTCAGTCCCTGTCACTACCCAAAATCCAAGTGTCATGATGACACTTGTCGCAGTGACCTTTGACTAGTAATCCTATCACACAAACTGATACAAAAAGAGAAATAACAATCAAAACCTAAGGCTAGGCTCCTAGAATGAAACGAACCATATTAATATAAAAAATGCAGAAAGAAACATACTCAATAATACCAAATCCCAAAACCTGGAGTCACAGTGTAAGAACATACCTAGTATGACTCAAAGTTAAATACAAAAGACATCCAAAACAGGATATAACTTTGTCTCTGAAATACAATAAAGACACAGTCTAAAACGGAAAAATAGAAGTAGACTCTGGAATATAAAAATCGACCACTACCTTGAAAAGCTTCAAATGACACCTGAAATCAAACATCGTGAGGTGCACTCGATCCTGAGTCTGCATTGAAAGGGTACATTAGGAGTGAGTATGGTCCATTTATACTCACTAGTATCATAGGCTGACTGAGCAAAGTAAAAAATAGAATATACAAAATGCACACTAAGGGCACGCCACCTGTAATAAAAAAATGACCCACAATGGTAGCCCAAATCACTTGCACTAAAATTTCTATAATATCCACATATAACATAGCAAACACTAGAAAGGAATATAAGTATACACTTTTATCACATATAAGCAAGGGAAAGAGAACAACATATATAGAAACATTAAGTACAAGTAAGGGAAGATAGAACAATGGATATGTTACAGGTCAATAAAAATATACAATCACATCACAAGCATAATAAAGTAAATACAATAAGAATGATGATGATGATGATGATGTAATGCATGTGGTTGTCGCACAACACTTGAGACCGTTGCACAGCCTTCGAGACCATCAGACAGTATCCGTATACACCTACGGAGCTAAAGCTATAAAATGTAGGACCCATGGGGGTCCATCGACCCATATACAATCCACATATATCTATATCTCCTCTCCGGCACATCCCTCGGGGAGGGTTTTATAAGATGCCATATTTTCTGTCAGAAAAAAGTATTGCCAATATTTCTTAATATTTTCACGGTGATACCAATGTTTCATGAATGAGTATGAAGATGTAATGCTCACAACCAACCACAATGAGTATTTCCACAACCATCCATAATGAGTATTTCCACAACCAACCAATATACCATCACCTGAGCCAAGTATCCACTCATTATTTCCAATCATCCATGAAATCCAACATGATTCATATGCCAATAGAGTATGAATACATCACAATATGAAAATGGTACCACAACACGAACAAGATACAATTATTATCATGTATACAAGGCTATCAACATCACATAGGACCTAACGGTCACAATTAACACATAATGTTCAAAAACTACCACATAACATCACATATAGGCCCCTACATAGTCACAACACATAAGATAGCCATTTTCATGATTAGTTCCCATGCCCATGACAGGCTTTAATATCAACATTAACTACCCAACCCAGTTTGAAAGAAGTGAAGCCATAATATACCTCAAAGGCTAAAAACTAGTCACACTCTAATCCCAAATCCTCTCTCCTCATAAATGGATCCAAAATCAACTAAAATATGGAAATATAAAATCTATGCATCAAAAGAAAGCCAACGACACCCATATTGTCTATTTTTAAGTTGGGGTCAAAATGACCCCCAAAATGGAATTTTGAAAAAGAAGAGAAAAATCATAACTTTATTTTAAAAACATGTTCCCCATATTTTTAGGAGTCTACAACTTAAAATCCAAGCACAAATGAGTTAAAAATGAGGTCCAAATTGAAGAAACACCATTTTCACGCCTTATCAGGTAAAAATCCCCGAATTCCATTTAAAATCAAGAATTGACGTTGTTTTGAAGATGAAATTGATGGAAAACTGATAAGTATGAAGTTAGAAACTAATCTAAGTGAAAGATTAGAAATTTGGGTCAAATTCAAGAATTATAATTTTTAGGCCTTACGGGCCAAAGTTTCCAAATTTCATACATAATTCAAGTTTAAAACAAGAATTAGATGATAAGGATTGAAGAAAGCAATTGAAATGAGTGCCATGGAGCTTACCCAAGCTTAGAAGTGGAAGAAATAGCTCAAAATCATGAAACCCTAAGTTCCAAGTCTCAAAATAGCAATAAATAGCAAAAACACGGTATTTATACACCCAGGCTTCATGATCGCGGACTAGGATCATGATCGCGGTACCTATCCTGTCAAGGGTATTGACATCACTATCAAGGATATTGTAATTGCATAATGTGTATCACAATAACACCACTCTAATTGTAGGCCCAATTCCAATCACAAAAGGAGCATCGCAATCGAGGGTGCACCAGCTGGGGATTGGTGCATTCCAAGTTTCTGTGGCCCCTTATGATTCATCCAGAATCCTATGAATGCAAATAAAATATGCTACCTTATCAATTTCGATGCTTTGGGCTCAATAGTATTATCAGATCTTTGAAAAGATGTTTTCACAAAGTTGACCATTGAAACCCAAAATCACAACATTCCAAACTAAGGGTCAAAATGAGGTTTAAAAAACATAAAACCACACCAACCATGTTACCACCCTAATATCGATATTCCAGATCTATTGGCATAGTCTATTGTTCCATCCATTGAACGAATCTAAAGATATCAACTGAAATCAGCTCTAAGGCTCTTAAAGTTGCCAAAAACCACAAAATCACATAAATGATACCAAAATGCATCAGGAATGATGCCAATCATCCCCACACCCCAAAAATACCACAATGAAACCATGGGTAGGGGTAAAATGGTCAAATTACATAGAAACACATATTTCATAAAAATTCAGGTTTTTACATCATCTACCACTGCAAATTTAATTCATCCTCGAATTAAAGGCATGACAAATACCCAAATCAGCAAAATATTGGGGATAAGAATTATACAAATCAGACTCGACCTCCCAAGTATCCTCATCAATAGGTCAATGCGTCCATTGGACCTTAACCATAGGAATAACTCTAGAGCACAACTGTCTAATATCCCTAGCCAAGATGGAAATCAACTCCTCAACAAAAGACTACCACTCATCTAACTGAACCAACTCTTAACAAATTATGTGACACATCAGGAATGTAACACCAAAGCATGGAAAAATGAAAAACTGGATGAATAACTAATAAAACTAGGGGCAAAGCTAACTTATAAGCCATATCACCAACTGTCCAAAGAATCTCAAATGAACCAATATAGGTGGGGCTAAGCTTGCCCCTCTTCCCAAACCTCATCATACCCTACATGGGTGAAACTCGAACCAAAACATGATCACTAACACCAAATATCAAGGCACAAAGTCTATGGTTTGTATATAACTTCTACCTACTCTTAGCCACTCTAATTTTATCCTGAATGACACAAACTCTATCCAAACACTAATGAGGTAAGTTAGTACCTTTAGGTCTAACCTCAAAATCCTTAAACAAACCAACTCGAGAGCGATAACGCCTACCATAAAAAGCATAAAAAAAGCCATGTCTATACTGGAATTGTATCTATTTTAATACGTAAGCTCTGACAAGGCTAAATGCTACTCCCACTGGCCACCAAAATCCATCATACAAGTTTGGAGAATATCCACCAAAATCTAGAAAGTCCGCTTTGACAGACCATCACTTAAATCAACCCAAGTACCCATATCATCTTGAAAAGTCTTCCAAAAGTAAGATGTGAACATAGAACCTTGATCTGAAATGATAGACACTAGCACCCCATGAAGATGCATAATCTCATGAATGTAGATATAAGCCAACCTCTCAGCACTAAAAGAGATCCATAGTAGAATAAAATGAGCAAACTTGGTCAATCAATCCATGGTGACAAAACACTATAAAAAATGAGAAGTATGAGATAATATAGTCATGAAGTCCATAGTGATCTATTTCCATTTCCACTCGGGCATGGACAAACTCTGGAGCAGTCCATCAGGTCTTAAATGTTCGACCTTCACCTGCTGGCAACATAGGCAAAGAGCTACAAATTTTGCTACATCCTTTCTCATACCACTCCACTATAATATTGTCTCAATTCATGGTATAACTTAGTCACTCTCAGAAGGATGGAATACCTAGAACAATGGGCCTCCTCTAAAATTAATCTAATCTAATCACCCACTCTTGGCACACAAAATTGGGTCCCAATCCTCAAAACACAATTGGAATCAAGTGAGGCTTCCTTAGCCTCTCCACTTAACACCTTACCTCGAATTAACCTCAATCCCGCATCATTAAACTGATAAGAATGAAGTTACTCCATCAAAAAAGACCTAGCCTTCACAAATGCCAAAATACCCCCAGGAGTTAAAATATCAATCCTAACCATCTGGTTAGCTAAAGGATAAACTTCTAAGGCTAAAGAAATCACCTGGGTCAAAATATTTACCAAGCTACCCATTATAGTCAACTTCTGGCTTAAGGTATCTACAACTATATTAGCCTTTGCCTGGATGATAGAGAATAATCAAGTCGTCATTCTTAAGTAACTAAAGCCAATAAAGTTATCTCATGTTAAGATCTCAATGGGTAAAGAAGTACGAAAGGCTATGACAATCCGAGAAAATCTCACAATGGACTCTATACAAGTAGTGCATCCACAGCTTCAAAGCAAAACTAACCGCGCTCAACTCTAAATCATGGGGAGGGTAATTTTTCTCATAGGAATATAATTGATGAGAAGCATACACAATCACCTTACCTTCTTACATAAACACATCACCTAACCCAATACCCAAAGCATCACAAAAGACAGTGAAACCCAGACCCTATTTGGGAAAAGTCAATATAGGAGCTGAAGTGAACAAATCCTTGAGCTTTTAAAAGCTTACCTTACAAGCATCATACCACTGAAAGGAAATCTTCTTCTGAGTGAACTTATTCAATAGAGCTGAAATAGATAAGAGGCCCTCAACAAAATACTAATAATAAATTTCCAAGCCAATAAAACTCTGAATCTCAGTGGTCAAAGTTGGCCTAGCCCAATCATGAACTACTGCAATCCTTGTTAGATCAACTATAATACCTTCCTCAGCCACCACATGACCTAAGAAAGAAATAGACCGCAATAAAAATTCACATTTGGATAACTTAATATATAACTTCTTATCCCTCAATCTATAAAGCACAATCCATAAATGCTCCTCATGATTGGCCTCACTTTTGGAATAAACCAAGATATCACCTGTAAATACAATAAGAAATGAGTCGAGATATAGGTAAAACACCCAGTCCATCAACTCCAGGAATGTGACTGGGGCATTGGTCAACCTAAACGACATGACTAAGAACTCATAATGACCATATTGAGTTCAAAAAGATTCCTTTTGGATATTCAAAGATCTAATCCTTAACTAGTGATATTCATACCACAAATCAATATTCAAAAATATTGGGACACCCCAAGCTGATCAAATAAATATGAAAGAAGATACTTATTCTTAATCGTCACCTTATTCAATTGCTAATAATCAATACACATACGCATAGACCTATCCTTATTGTTTCCCCAATAAGATAGGAACCCCTAAAGTTATACACTAGGTTGGATAAATCCTTTATCCAATAATACCTTAACTAATTATTTAATTTCTTCAACTCAGCTGGGGCCATCCTATAAGAAGGAATATAGATGGGCTTGGTGCACGGCATAACATTAATAGAAAAATCAATATCACAATCTAGAGGAATATCAGGTAAGTCCGTAGAGAACATATCCATAAACTCATGAAAAACAAGAACAAAATCCAAAGATGGAGGTGAAGCAAAACAAGTATCACAATTATAAGCAGAGTAAGACAAACATCTCTTCTCAACCAATCAATGAGCCTAAACATAAGATATAACCTTCTTAGGACATGAATGAAGCGTATCCTTCCAAGATATTCTTAGCACACCTGGAAAAGCTAAATTCACAGTTTTAACATAAGAATCTAGAACCGCATGGTAAGGATCCAACCAATCCATACCGAAGGTAACATCAAAATAAACACTAACTAGCACAAGCAAGTCTATCACAGTCTCACACCTAAAAAAAGTCATAATACAAGAATAGTACACCTGATCCATGATATTTCAGCTTTTGACGAAACATTTTGCATCTTTTTCTTGGGAAATTTTATGTTTTCAAGCAACTAAGGTTGCATTTAATACTAGATTTTAGTGTTTTAGGGTAAGAAGCTAGCTAAAGTAAAAGACTAAAAAAATAGCAGAAAAGACCCAGTGATGGTCAAAATGGTGGACCACCTGTCTTGCGACGGACCACCAGTTCGACCGTCATTGTTAAACAGAATAAGATATCCTAAAATACTCAACGACGACCCATGTGGTGGACCATCAGCCTTAAGACAGACCGCTACTTTAGCCGGCAGTGTTAAATAAAATGAGGCATCCTGAAACACTCAATAGCGGACAATATAGTGGACCACTAGTCTTTTGATAGACCACTACTTTAGCTGTCAGGGCTATCCAGAAATTGACTCTCCAGGATCATCAGTGATGGCCCAAGTGGTGGACCAATATTCTTGAGAAAGACCACTAATTTATCCGTCAGTGCTATCCAAAACTTGAATCTCTAAGATCAGCAATGATGACTCATATGGTGGACCATCAGCCTTGTAATGGACCACCACTTTGGTCGTTAATTTGGACGCATTCTTTTTAAAATTTAAATTTTAAATCTTTTTTACCTCGGAACCTATAAATATCCAATTTTAGGTTTTAATAGGCATCTTTTATATTTTATTAGAGTTTTCATACTAATAACATATTGTATGTAGTTTTTCTCAGAGATTCATTCTATAATTGGGGATCTAGATTCGTTATCATTTTCTCTATTGATGATTGATGAGCAATAATTGTGACTTTTGTAAGTAAATTTTGAATTAATTTATGAATAACATAATGATTTCTTCTCTTTCTATGGCAGAGATGTATGGCTAAGCTATTATAACTAGGGTTATAGGAGCCTTGATATGAATAGTTGATTGGGGGTTGTGAATCTAGTAAATTCCCATGATTGATTGATATTGCATAAACCCTTCTTCACTTTAATGAATTTTCTTAGTTGCAAACTTGAAAAGTGAGCCCAAGAACATCACATTTTTAAATAGAAAAGTGTTTGTTCGAAAAAGAAAGGGTTTACATAAATCTAAAGACTTTAACATTTGGATGGAGGGTAGATACCTTAATCGGATCAACCCGTCGAGAATATAGTTAAAATAAATAATACATTTCTTAAATTTGAAAGAATTAAGGGATAAACTACTCATTTAGGTTGAGAAACTAATGGGTAAACCATAGAATTCAATTACTCTTGGAATTAGAATTGTCCATTAGGAATTCAAAATAGTTCACAACCCTAGCTGCTTAAGGATCTTGGTAACCATAACTCTAGTTTGATTACTCTTGCTGAATTACTATTTACAATACAATCTATAGTTAGATTAATTTCTGTGGAATACATTTGAATACAATTGATAAATCAAAACCCCCTTTATTCTGGAACCTTTAATCAACTGTCTAATAACAACCACAATACCTAGCTAAATAATATTCCTTGTAGGATTACACACCCAACCTTGTTGGGTTATATATTTGACAGAGACTGCTTACACTTTCTAATGAGAGTTGTAATTTGGGCATATAAAATTTTAGCACCGTTTTCAGGGAATACGGTTGTCAATTATGTTTGTGTTTGTTAATTGACCTTTGATCAAAGTTTCACAAATTTTACTCTTTTTTTTGTTGTTTTAGCTTTGTGCAAGGTGATCATCTTTTATGCCAAGTACACAGAGATCAGGTGAACCTTTATTACCTATTCATCTGAAACCTTAACTTATTGGAAACATAGATGGTCAACAGGACCTAAAGAGAGTAGCTGCTCAGCAGAAAGAGGCTAGACTAGCTGCTTTAGCAGCTGCACAATTAAATCTACAGAATACGGACAATACAGGCTGGGAACTAAACCCAGATAATGATGATCTGGGTGATGATGACTTAATAAATCTGGTCAATCAGAGGCGTGCAATCAATGTGCCTGCACCGACAAATACAAATATCAATAGAAATTGCTCTACTAGGGCAAAACCAAAGCATCAGGCCATCCAATTTAATCTTGAGGAAAATAATAGCGACTTTGATAGAGCAGGTGCAACAGGGGCAATTATTTCTCAGCCCTTAGCACCCAAAGATAAGTTTAATATTAAGAGCACTATGATCCAGGTATTGCATCTTAAGGGGATGTTTGGTGGACTTGTAGATGTTGACCCGAATATGCATTTAATTAATTTTATTTTGACATACAATTATTTAACAACCCAGGAGTTAGGCAAAATACTATTCGATTGAGGTTGTTTCTATTGTCTCTGTCTAGGGAGGCAACTTTATAGGTGAATGGGCTAACTCTTAACTCTATTACCAGTTAGAGGCAGCTAAAAGATGCTTTCCTAGAAAGGTTCTTTCTGCCATCCAACAGGGTACAGTTGAGAGATGAGATCAAAAATTTCAGATAGCTTCGAACTGAGGCTCTCCTTAAGACTTGGGAGAGGTTCAAGAAGAAGCTTATTCGGTGCCCAAATTATTAGATGACTAATGTCCACCTGATGGAGATCTTATATTGTGCTTTGAACTCTGTAATAAAGCCAGTAGTGGATAATACTTCAGGTGGGTCATTCATAGACCTTACTTTTCTTGAAGTAGCTGAGATGCTTAATCCTATAAAGAAATAGAGGCAAGCTTAGCATACCAGGGATTTTAAGGTAGCAATCTCTACTATATCTATTAGCATGACCACAGAGCAGAGGTAGAGGGAAGAAGAACATGATCAGGACATAACTCATATAAAGATACAGATAGAACTTCTTACTAAGCATTTATTGCAACTAGTTCGATAAATATGTTCATGGAGGACATGATGGCTAAGTTATTGAAGGGTTTAGAAGCAACCAATACTGGGGTGGCTAAGATAAAAAGTGATTTGTCCTCGATGAATCAGTTGGTTGATTTATACTCTAGTTTGATAAAATAGTTGGAGTAGTAAATGAATCAATTATCTGCCATATTCAATCAGAGAAAGAGAGGTACTTTACCATATTACACAGTTCAAAATCCAAGGAAAGATGGTGAGTGGTAAATTATTAGCAGGCCCTCATATGGGGAAAATTATGGTTGATATTATAGCAGATGATATTGAAGAATTAGAAATTAATCATTCAGTGGAGTCTAAGAAATTAGATAAGACTATCGATGATTCACCTTCCAACCATCATCAGGCTGATGAGTTGGAGAATATCAAGGAAAAGGAGGCTTAAGTAATGGTTACCACTCTCTCAAAACCACCCTCTCCATTTCCCTATCGATTGAAGAAGAAGGCTGATGACACCAAGTTTGGAAAATTTATGGCCATGCTTAGGTAGTTAATGATCAATTTGCCATTGGTGAAGGCATTAGAGTAGATGCTCGAGTATGCAAAGGTCATGAAAGATCTTGTCATAAAGAAATGTATAGTTAGCTATGAGCCAATAGACAGTCTCCATCATTGTGGTGCTATCTCTACAAGGTCTTTGGTGTAGAAGAAGGTAGACTCAGGACCATCCCATGCACTATTGGGCCTCTTGATTTTGCAAAAGATCTATGTGATTTGGGAGCTAGTATAAACTTGATGCCACTTGCTATATACAAGAAATTGGGTTTGAGGGATCCTATATAATGTATTAGTAAAGGTGGCTAGTTTTATATTTCTGGTTGACTTAGTCATCCATGATTGTGAGGTGGATTTTGAGGTGACCATAATCTTGGGTTGACCTTTTCTTGCAATCAAGAGTGTACTTATTGATCTGAGGGCAAATAAGCTACTATTTAGGCTGAATGATAAGGTAGTTCAATTCGATGTATGCCAGTCCATGAAACAGCATAAAGACATGAATGTATTCTGTATTATGGATATCTATTATGAGAAGGAGCAGGAAGTGCC
Source organism: Capsicum annuum (assembly GCF_002878395.1). Classification (NCBI taxonomy): domain Eukaryota; kingdom Viridiplantae; phylum Streptophyta; class Magnoliopsida; order Solanales; family Solanaceae; genus Capsicum; species Capsicum annuum. The sequence goes on along the minus strand of NC_061122.1, from coordinate 162,227,934 downwards.
TATAGAATAAAAGTTTTCTATGGAGACTTTAGCCGTAGTATTGATGAATTTTGATCATGACTGTATTGAAGATTATGAGGAGACTGTGTGTGCATTAATAGGCATGAGGTCTTATTCATATGCATGCAAGAATTTGGATTTGGACTTGAAAAATCATCCAAGTCTATCTACTAAGCCTTCTATAGAAGAGCCACCTACCTTGGAGCTAGAGGAGTTGCCCAGTCATTTGAGGTATGTGTTCTTAGGCAGTGGGAATACACTACCAATTATTATTGCTGCTGATCTGGGTGAGCAATAGATGGAAAATCTTATCTCTATTCTTAAGAGATATAAGAGGGCTATTGGTTGGACGATTGCAGATATCATCAGTATCCTTCCTGGTATATGTACACATAAGATTCAGCTAGAGGAAGCTTGTGTTCTGACTATTGAGCATCAATATCATCTAAACCCACCTATGAACGAGGTGGTGAATAAAGAAATTATCAAGTAGATAGATGCAGGAGTGGTATACCCTATCTTAGATAGTAAATGGGTGAGTCTTTTTTAGTGCGTGCCTAAGAAAGTGGGCATAATAGTTGTGTCTAATGATAAGAATGAGTTGATCTTACTCAGGCCTATTACTGGGTAGAGGATATGTATGGATTATAGAAAACTTAACTCGTGGACATTGAAGGACCACTTCTCAGTGCCTTTGATGGATTAGATGCTTGACCGGCTAGCGGGAAGGGGTTGGTACTATTTCTTAAATGGGTATTATGGTTACAACTAGATTTCTATTGCTCCTAAAAATCAAGTAAAGACGGCATTCACATGCCCAGATGGTACATCTTCTTTTAAGTGGATTCCTTTCAGTTTGTGTAATGCACCCATCACTTTTCAACAGTGCATGATATCAATATTACCTGATACAGTTGAAGACACCTTGGAGGTGTTTATGGACGACTTCTCAATTGTCGATGATTTTTTTGAGCTCTGCTTGTTGAATCTTAGTCGGGTGTTGTAGCGGTGTAAAGAGTTCAACCTTGTCCTTAACTGGGAAAAATGCCACTTCATGGTGAAGGAAGGCATTGTTCTTGGTCATAAAATTTTTGCTAAAGGCATTGAAGTTGACAAGGCAAAATTTGAAGTAATTGAGAAACTATCCTCCCCTATCTCAGTTAAAGGGGTACGTAGCTTTCTCGATCATGTGGGGTTCTACCGCAGATTCATAAAAGACTTCTAAAAGATTGCAAACCTACTTTGCAATCTTCTAAACAAGGAGGCTAAGTTCACATTTGATGAAGACTGCAGTAAGACTTTTGACTTCCTTAAGCTGAAGATAGTGGAGGCTCTAATTATTGTTGTGCTGGATTGGACGAAGTCGTTTGAACTTATGTGTGATGCTAGTAGGGTAACACTTGGAGCAGTTCTTGGCCAAAATAAGGAGAAGTTGTTCCACCCTATATATTATGCAATTAAGGCCCAAAATAAGGCTTAAAAAAATTATACTGTGACTCAACTGAAACTTCTAGCAGTTGTGTATGCTCTTGAGAAGTTCCGGGAATATTCGTTAGGTACCAAGGTAGTGGTTCCCACTAACCACTATGCCTTGAGGTACTTAATAGACAAAAAAATGCTAAGCCAAGGTTGATCTGGTGGGTATTTCTACTTCAAAAATTCAACTTTGAAGTTAAGGATAGAAAGGGATGTAAGAATCAGGTAGCAGACCACCTATCCAGAATCGAAGGTGAGCAAGTGGTCAAGGATGAGCTAAATATTGATGATTCCTTTCTAAATGAGAAAATATTAGCTGCAGTGCTCAGAAAAGTACCTTGGTATGCTGACTTCGCAAACTATGTGGCATGTGAAGTGATGCCAGAGAATCTTTCCTTTCATCAAAAGAAAAAGTTTCTCCATGATGTGACATATTATTTCTGGGATAAGCCGTATCTATTTCGATGGGGTACATATGGCATTATTAGGCGGTGCATCCCAGAAGTAGATATGTTGAGTATACTAGAAGTGAGTCATGCTTCCTCAGTTAGAGGTCACCATGCAGGTGATCGGACTGTAAAAAAAGTGCTTCAAATCGGCTACTATTGGCCATCCTTGTTCAAAGATGCCTACGAGTTCATGAAGAGATGTGAACAATGTCAGAGGCAAGAGTCCATCTCAAAACACCATGAGATGCTAATGTCTAAAATGCTGGAGGTAGAATTATTTGATGTCTGGGGCATTGATTTCATGGGGCCCTTTGTGAGATCATTCGGGATAAAGGACATATTAGTTTCTGTTGACTACGTGTCAACATGGGTCAAGGTAGTGGCTCTAGTGGATAATGAAGAAAATTGGGTTGTTGCATTCTTAAGGAGAAACATCTTCTCTCACTTTAGGGTACCACGTACCATAATAAGCGATGGCAGATAACGCTTTTGCAACAAAATGTTCAGACCTGCCTTGGAAAAATATGGAGTTAAGAAGTATAAGGTGGCTACTCCATACCACGTGCTGACCAGCGGGTAGGTGGAATCTCTAATCGGGAAATCAAGACTATCCTTGCCAAGACTATAAATGATAGCAGATTGGTCTAGGAAGCTAGATGATGCCTTATGGGCATATAGAATAGCTATTAAAACACAGATTGGCATGTCACCATACCAATTGGTTTATGGAAAGACGTATCATTTACCGACAGAGATGGAGAATAAAGCACTATGGGCACTGAAGCGAAAATATGAACTGGAATGAGGTAGAGGATATGAGAATAGGTCAGCTGAATGAGATGGATGAGTTCCGTCTCAGAGCTTATGAAAGAGCTGACTTATACAAGGAAAGAATGAAGAAGTTCCATGACCGCAGAATTGAAAAGTGGTATTTTCAAAAAGGTGACTTGGTGCGCCTCATCAACTCTAGACTCAAGCTTTTTCTAGGTAAGCTCAAATCCAAATGGTCAAGCCCATTTAAAATTAACCAAGTCTACTCATCTAGAGTAGTGGAACTTGAAAATGAAGACGAAAGTTTCTTCAACGTTAATGGGCAGCGTGTGGAAATGTATATTGGTCCAATGGAATCAATAAAGATTATTGCTACTATCTATATCGATGAAGTCTGAGTAATTGAGACAACAAAGACACAATGATAAATCAGGCACTAGTAGGAGGCAACCAATAGTGTGTTGTTGTAAAGCATTAGTTAAGTTGTTTTGTTGTTTTAGTGCATTCTTGATGTGTTTATGAAGTTTGCAGGACTGAAAATCTAGAAAAAGAAGGAGTAATCCAGTTTGAAAAAGGGTTGACGGCAAAATTGGTGGACCACCAGTTACCTGACGGACCACCATTTGCTCCGTCAACTAGAGGTTGAAAATCTATGTCATTTGAAAAAAATTGATAGCCGAATTAGTGGACAACTAGTTACCTAATGGAACACTATTTCTTCCATCTCAAAGATGCTAGGAATTAGAGTCTCTATAATTGATTGATGACCAAGTGGTAGACCATCATAAATTTGGTGGACAACCACACTGACCGTCGAAATTAAGTTAAGCTGCCAAGGTTCTATTAATGAATGACAGCCAAAGTGGTGGACCATCACAAATTTGATGGATAGACATACTAACCATCGCAATTAAGCTAAATTTCCTATATTCTGGTAAGGTTCAATGACAAAACTGGTGGTCTATCGCATATCCGATGGATCGTCAGTTCAGTCGTTGCCGATACCCAAGTACCGGGTAGGGTCGGATTAAAATTAATGCTTATTTAAATGATCCGTATTTGCCCAAATGATTTTAAAGAGGTAAAAATATCGGTTACATACGTTGTAACCTTTTTAACTTCTTCAACTGACCAAATCCCTTTGGATTCAAAGGATCTGAAGACATTTACTCTTCCTTGGACTCTCTATCTCCTTCCTTTTTCCCTATTTAAGCAAACCCATTTTTTTATTCATCTTTATCACAAGAAATATTTAGAGAAATTACTCGAGTTTTAAGTTAAGCTTATTTTCATAAGTTGCAAGCAAGTAAGAGAGAAGCTACTGCAGGACCAAGGTATGAGCACAACCCTGTTCTTCTCATTTTGAATTGCAAAACCATGAAATGAATGCGTGGTTCATTGATAAAAGTTCCATATTGTTTTCTTCTTTTGCTTTGAGTTGCTTTGACTCTGGAACTTTAATATACATTTTTGGGTGAATTCTGATTAACTCATATGTTTAAAATGGGGAAATATTGCGCATAAATGTGAAATTGGTGTCAATTTTGGCTATAAAATTGGGATTGTATGCTAAATTCTTGACAAAATACCAAATTGAAAGCTTAATCTGGAGAAGCGGGTGCAAAGATCAAAATGGTGGACCACCAAAAACCTGGCGGACCACCATTTTGGCTGTCACAAAACTCTAAAAAAACAAGTCTTCTTGATAAGACCTGACGGTCCACCTGGTGGACCACCAGTTATCCGACGGACCACCAGTATGGCTGTTAAGTCAGAGTTTTCACTATTTTGATAGGTTTTGTATTGTAAACTGAGTTCTTACTTATTTTTCAGGAATTATGGCTTGGAAACTTCCACTAAATAGAGGAGGAAGATCTCAAAGGGGTAGAAGCAAAACTGTGCTTGCTTACATTACTAGGAAATGTGAAAGAGAAACTTCCACACTCTTACAGTCTAAAGAAGAGAGCGACAGTAGTACTAGAAATACCAGCTCGAGCCCAGATGAGGCTACAACTACTATAACTCAACCCAAAATTTCTGAGGTTGAAACTGAGGCTGCTAACTTGGGAGAGAAAATAGAAGCGACTGATATGCACACTGAACCTGAGGATACTAATGTTATCAAGCGTAAGGATCCTTAAGTTCGGGAGGAAATTAGATGGTAGTTAAAGGTGGCAAGGAAAAAATTTTATGACGGATTGGCATCCATAGCAAGAGGGATCAAAAGACCATTTACTGAGGAACATCAGATAGTGACAACGGAATTGCATAAATATGTGGAGATGGAACATCATTTTAATGAGTATGAACTAGCATGGATGAGTAGGCCGCCAGGATCGTATCAACCAAATTGGGTGCGGGAATTCTTTAATAATTATCTTCTATTAGTAGATAAGGACTGTCCAAAGCGGCCGTCAGTTTCAGACTTGCCAAATAGAGAATAAGTCTCTATTTAAGGGGTCAATGTTGACATCTTAGCCCAAACAATTGGGTGATGTTTGGGCCAGAGTACAAAGCTCCTCCTGCTATTCCTAATCTAGAGTATTGGTTAAGATTTGCATCTACTCAGAGGTCCTAGGTAGCTACTTTGCTGATTGATAATGGTAACCCTTCTTAGGTGACCAATCCATGTGACCGTATTGTAAAATATTCCATTAGCTTCAAGGCTAAGTTCTAGTGGGCTGTTGTTTATTTAAGGCTGATGCCAACAAAAGGTGATAGAAATTTGGATAAATACAGAGCTGTATTGGTGGCCAATTTGGTTGTAGGGCTGCAGATTGACTTTGGCTAGATTATTGCAGATGAGATGTTTGTAAGGGAACATAAAACTACCAGTGCATTGCCGTTCCCATGCTTTATCATAGAGTTGTGTAGGCAAGAAGGTGTGCCTCTGATTTATGGAGTTGACAATGTAGTCCAGGCTATACATAGACAAGACATTCAGAAGTCAAAACATGACTCAAAATTTGAGATGCATGTTACCAAGCCTCCTGCTTACCAGACTCAATCTGCACCAACTCCCATGCTACCAAAATTCCTATAGGTATGCCTTTGCCTATTATCACTTATATGTATTTTGAGTACATGCCTCTAAGTATATTTATAGGGTTAGGTTCTGCACCATCTATGGGTGGAGCAGACTTTGTTGAATATAAGCTAATGTAGGAAAATTTTGCCAAATCGGTGAAACTACAAAAGAGGTTTTAGAAATAGTTAGATAAATGGGCATCCAAATTCAAGCCTTTTATTGATAGAATTATAGCTGAGGCAATCCTCCTATACTAAACTATTCTGAATAGGATGGACAACATGGATCACCGCCTCAACAAAACGCTCGATGCACTGTCCTTCCCTGATCTTCCCAAGCTTATGGCTGAATTTGAGCAGACGAAGAATGATATAGTAGAGTTAAGGGACGGCAACCACATCAGACAGTTTTTGACCCAACCTAAGTGGTGAGTGATGGTGATGAAGGTATTTTGGACCTAATGGGAAGACCTGTAAAAAACAAAGAAAAGTAGCACATGGATGAGCGAGCTGTAAGGAATGCTGAAAAGAGGAGAAAGCGAGAAGTAATGACACCAGAGAAACAAGAACAACATTATCTGAGGAAATCTCAAAAGAAAATAAGTAAAGATGAAGAAAAGAGAAAGAAGAAAGAATAATATGAAGAAACAGGAGTATCTACTAGTGTTGCCCCAGCAAGGGGGCAAAGTTCAGGCCCAGTCTGAGAGATGATTCTTTAGATTCTGGAGGGTGAGGTTTTGAGCGCCCCTGCCACCATAGGGGCTAATATTGAACCATGTGAGGATGCAGTAGCCTCAACACACTTCACAGATACCTCATATAAATAAGAGGCAATACAAGTATACCCACTTCTTTGTACTTTAATTTAATGCTTTGAGGACAATATATATTTTTCTGCGGGAGGGGGATTGTACTAATACCATGGGGAGGCTGTGTTGCTGATATTCTTAACCCTACCATGTGATATTTAGGAGAATTGACATGTCTAGTATTATGTTAAGTTTACACTTTTCTTTTCTAGGTGTATTTCTTCTTCTTAAGTCTTGTTGTGTTGTTAATATTTGTCCATGAAATAAAAGTTCTATTTGTGTTAGTCTCTTGTTTTGAATGTGGATACTGAATGATGTTGGCATCAAGCTATGACTATTTCCAAATGACTGTTTAGTTTTTTCTCCTAGAATCTGTGATCAACTGTTAGTGAATCTGTAGTTGGAATTAACTTGTAATTGTACAAGACATGTGATGCAAATCTTAAGAGTAGTAGAATGAGTTCGACTCAGTTTCCACTGTGTTTGTGAGTCTTTGCATTAGTTCTTACGTAGTATAGTGCCTTGAACTTTCCTGGTTCAATTGATGCTGTTTCTTAGTTGATGAGATAAGAAGGGATGGCAGGCCACCTTGTACTTTTAGTCTACTTAGCCAACGTATTTAACCATACCAAAAATAATTTTCTATTTTTGAACCCTTCTTTGAGCCTTTATTAATTTTTCTTCATCACCAAGCATTCTGGTTAACTCTCCTGAAGCTATTGACACCTAGTTATGGCCTTGGCCCAATAGGGGAAATGTGTCCCTACACTTAGGAAAAACACCTAAGTTGAGGGTGGATATTGTAATGTTATTAGATTTCTAATGGAAAGTTGTTCTAGAATTTGAATTAGAGCATTTGGCCCTGGTCTATTCAAGATAATGTGTACCTTGGCTTATTACATCAGCCTAAGTTGAGGGTGGCTGATGCTCGTTTGTATAATCTATAAAAAAATTCAATAAATAAGGGGTTATTGTGGTAAAGCATGAACGAACAAAAAAAAGGGTAAGTGAGCTAGCAATGCAATGGCCTTGGTAGAAAGAATTTGAAGGCAAAGAGAGTTAAAGACTAGTATTTAGTCATTTTTCCTAAAATTCCTTCCTGTCCTAGCCTGATACCTCATTACTAGCCTAGAAAAGACCTAATTGATCTTGGAATTCAGCTATCAAGCTTATGGGTGCATACACTATGTTTGTAACTTCTTTGATTTGTATCCACAAAATTTAATGAGTGGTGGATCTCCTTGAATATGAGGGCAACCTGAGTTTCTTGTATCCATATATACAGTTGAACTGAATTTGAAACAATGCCGATTATGGACTCTGACATGCTAAACCATATGATTTGGATGACAAGTGATTGGTTGTGTGAAAACTGTTCTAGTAGTAGATGCCTATCATTGTATTATTCATATTTGCAATTTGGTACTGAGTTGCTTGAGGACAAGCAATTATCTTAAGTTGAGGGTGTTGATGTTCTGGATTTTGATGGAATATTTTGTATTTTTTTCTTAAGAAAATTGTAAGTAACCAAGGTTCCATTTAATGCTGGATTTTTGTGTTTCAGGTTAATGAGCTAGCTGACGGAAAAGACTCAGAGAAGTTGCAGAAAATGACCTAGTGACTATCAAAATGGAGGACCACCAGTCTTGTGATGGACCAGCATTTTAACTGTCAGTGTTAAACAGAACAAGCCATCCTGACATACTCAGTGAAAGCCCATGTAGTGGACCACCAGTCTTGCAACGGACCACCACTTTGGCCATAAGTGTTAAACAGAATCAAGCATCCTTAAACACTCAGCGACGGCTAATATAGTGGACCACCAGTCTTGTGATGGATCACCACTTTGGTAGTCACGGCTATCCAGAACTTGACTCTCTAGGATCATCAGCGACGGTCCAAGTGGTGGACCACCAGTCTTACGACGGACCACCACTTTGGCCGTTAGTGCTATCCAAAACTTGACTCTCCAAGATTAGCAGCGATGACTCATATGGTGAAACGTCAGCCTTGCAACGGACCACCACATTGGATGCGTTCTTTTTAAGATTTGAATTTTAAATCCTTTTTACCTTGGAACATATAAATACCGGATTTTTGTTTTTATGAGGAATCTTTTATCTTTATCAGAGTTTCCATACTAGAAACATATTGTACATAGTTTTTCTTGTAGATTCATTCTAGAATTTGGGATCTAGATTCCATTATCATTTTCTCTATTGAAGATTGAAGAACAATAATTGTGACTTTTGTAAGTAAATTCTAAATTAATTTATGAATAACACAATGATTTTTTCTCTTTCTGTAGTGAAGATGTGTGGCTAAGCTCCCATAACTAGGGTTATGGGAGCCTTGATGTGAATAGTTGATTGGGGGTTGTGAATTTAGTAAATTCCCATGATTGATTGATATTGCATAAACCCTTCTTCACTTTAATGACTTTTCTTGGTTGCGAACTTGAAAAATGAGCCCAAGAACATCACTTGTTCGAATAGAAAAGTGTTTGTTGGGAAAAGAAAGGGTTTACATAAATCCAAAGGCTTTAACCTTTGGATGGAGGATAATTCCTTAACCGGATCAACCTATGTGAGAATATAGTTGAATAAATAATACGTTCCTTAAGTTTGAAATAATTAAGGGATAAGCTACTCATTTAGGTTGAGAAACTAATGGGTAAACCATAGAATTCATTTACTCTTGCAATTAGAATTGTTCATTGGGAATTCAAAATAGTTCACAACCCTAGCTGCTTAAGCATCTTGGTAACTATAACTCTAGTTTGATTACTCTTACTGAACTACTATTCCCAATATAATCTGTAATTGGATTACTTTTTGTGGAGAACATTTGAATACAATTAATAAACCAAATCCCCCTTCGATCAGCAGTCTAATAACAACCACAATACTTAATGAACATAGTATTTCTTGTGGGATTCGACACCCAACCTAGTTGTGTTCTATATTTGACAGTGACCTCTTACTCTTTCTAATGAGATTCGTAATTTAGGAGTATTAATCCACCATGAAAAAATCTCCTACAGGGGTAGATACACGGATAGGCATGGCAAAAGGCGTACTAACAGAATCAAAACCCAATGTAAAATATGCAGACACATAGGATAAAGTCGATCTCAGATCAAATAACACAGATGCAAATCTAAAATAAACAGACATAATACCTAAAATCACAATATCAAAAGCCTTTGCCTTTGGTCTCGATGGTATAGCATAACACTGTCTATGACCACCAATTGGCTAAGTAGCCTAGCGACTACCACCACGGGCTGTGCTACCTTTGCTTATCGTACTTTTGGTAAAATTTCTATCTCTCACAACTGAATTATGAGTAGCTCTAATCATACTATAGGGACAGTCCTTGGCCAAATAGCCAGTATTATCACACACAAAAAACCTCTATGACTTGACACAATAGAAGAAGACACCACTTGGCTTGGACGACCAGCCTGAACTGCTGGATCAGAAGATCTACAACTCGAAATCTACAAGGCTTCCTATACTGCTTTACCATGATACTCATAAAAACCTCTAATATCTCTGCTTCAAGAAGCTTGGACTCTAAACTCACCAAAATGATGTACCTTCTTAGCGCCTCTATGAGACGCTCAAAGAATACCCTCACTCATCTTAGCATGATCCATTATACTTAAAAAGATGCTCTAAAAACAACTATCTGACATAGACAACTAAAGAGAGACATACAAACCCCTTACTAACATGTGAGTCTTCTCAGTCTCAATGGAAATGCTGGTGATCTTGGGTGTATTTATGCATTCTAGTGTTACTATTCTAGTCTTTTTAGGTTTGCTTTGAGGATGATTTGTACGCTACATGGATTGATAATGAGATAAATGTGTATTAGTGTTAGAGCATGTGTTTACAATGTTAAAAGTGAATTCCAAACAAGTTTGTACTTTAAAGAGTCATTTCGATTTCATTCGAGAAAACTAGTTTACTAGCTTGAGCTCGAGTTGGTCTCATTGGATTTTATTGTGTTTTATGTGTTCCAAATGGTTTTAATGTGTAATTATGAGTGGAATAACCTGTTGGTAGTGAAAAAATTTCAATTTTATTGAGTGTACAACTAGAACAATAAGTTGAAGATTAACATGAACTAGATTATGCTTAGCTCTTATTTTGATTTGACGTTATGGATGTAGTGTTGTTTGAATTTCTAATTCGTGTGGTATGATTATTCAGGATGCTTTGGGATCTAAATATTATGATATTTTGATGTTGAAAAGCTGGAAATACATAGGAAAGACACCTAGCATGTGTTTACAATGTTAAAAGTGAATTCGAAACAAGTTTGTATTTTAAAGAGTCATTTGGAGTTCATTTGAAAAAACTAGTTTTACTAGCTTGAGCTAGGTGCTTGTCTAGTTGGTATCATTGGATTTGAATGTGTTTAATGTGTAATTATGAGTGTAATAACTTGTTGGTAGTGAGAAAATTTCAATTTTATTGAGTGTACAACTAGAACAATAAGTTGAATATGTAGGATTCTTTGGGAGCTGAATATTATGATATTTTGATATTGAAAATGCTGGAAATCCATAGGAAAGACACCACAAGCCAAAAGACAAGGAACTAAGAGAGGAGACTTAATACTTAGCCAAAATCTGAGAGACAACTTCCATAGAGCCAAGGCAATTTGGAGGCGACGACTTATACATAGAGGGGTTATAGGTGGGGTGACTCCCTAGCTAGAGCGGGGCTCTAAGTGAGGTCACACCTTGGATGGAGCAGGGCTTTACCTAGGGCGGCGCCCTCTCCACTCCCAAGCTCAATAACTAAACATTTCCAACTCCTACACGAGTTTGGTTTACCATAGGGCTATAAATACATTATGGTCACATTTTTTGACAGATATTTGAACATATTTTGGAGAGCAAAGGGATGCTACAACTTTATATTTAGGTTTTTATTATTTTAATTTTGTTTACTCATGGTTTTAGTCGTTATTCAACTTTGTGATTATGATTATGACTATGCGTGGCTAAACGCCCTTTTTCTAGGGTTGAAGCCAAGAACATGAGTACCATTGTATTGAATTGAATTCGTTTAACTTTTCTTATCATTATTGGTTATTTGTTCATCTTTTATTTAACTATTTTAAGGACTTGTGACCCTTAGAATACATCAATTGACCACTTTTTGATCTCTAGAGAAGGAATAGGGGATAGAACATGGAGATGAACAAAGTATGGTTTGTACTCCTTTATGAAATAAGGAATTGAAATTAGCATCTAGGACAGGAATGTACTTAGATGCCTTACTTGATTCACACATAGGAAGATAGCTTAAATAAATTAAGTGAACTATTACATCCCCGCTCAATGATGTAGTCGTAAGGTTCAACTTAGGTAAAGGATTAGAGGTCGGGAGACCATGATCATACAATTAACCCTACGAATCAATAACCAAGATAAGCAAGTTAACGAATGAAATTCAATGCATAGTATGATTATTGAAAGTTCTTTACCCTGGGTTTTCTCTTATTGATTGTTCCAAAATCTTTACTTATGCATTGGTGAATTTTCTCTTGTTATAAATTACAAAATCTCTTTTTGGTTAAACTCTCATCAACTGAATTAAAATTGTGAACTAAAATAGAATTATTGTAGAATCAAGTCTTGGTGGGATCGATACTTGGCTTTCATTAGGCCACTTTACAACTTGATAAGACCACACACACTTATGTGAGTGCCTGCGCACTATCAGCTGGCATAAGAATATCCAAACAAGGCATAAAAGTGTGCCTCATACTCTGAAACAGTCGATCCCTGCTCTAGGTGATCAATCTCATCCCTCATTTGATTCTCAAACTATAAAGAACAAATCTCTCTATAAAGGCATCAACAAAATGATCCCATGTCATCTTAGGAGAATCAAGAGGCCTGCAACTAACAAGTGATCTCTACTAATCTCTAGCAGTATATCTCAAATGATATGTAGTATAAGAAACCCCATGTGACTCAATCAAACCTATATTATGCAACTTCTCTTAACAATCAATCAAGAACTCATAGGCATCCTCGTCCATATCACCACTGAATCTAGAAGGACCAAAATAAGTAAATCTCTTGAACCTCTTTTGATCCTCAAAATACATAATTGTACTTGTAGTAAGAAGAGATATGATGAATCTGGTGGGATGAAATCCCATCTGGGGAGATAATATAATGAAGGTTTAACTCCTGATCTTGGAAAAGCATACTTAGATGCCAATGCTAAAATTAGAATAGTACTTAGGGTCTAAGGAGTACTAAGAGTAGAAGCAGGTGCAACTGGAGGATCCACACTCGGGACTGGAGGAACACAAAGTGTGCTTAAAGGAGAACCTTCCAAACGGGTCAACAATTGAACCAATAACTATTCCAACACTGGGTAGAAGAACTTAGTGGAATTGAAGTAGGTTCAACAGCTCTATCATGCTCAATAAGAGGCTCAAGTGAAAGTTTCTTAGCACTACTCCTAGATGGGCAGATATGTATGCCCACCCTCTACCTCAGTCCGTCCATGACTCGTAACTCACCCTTTAGACTGGGCTCTCTCCCCAAATAAAGGCTCCACATCTCTAACCACACGAGATTTAGTCATCACCATCTATGCATAAAAGTGAAAAATATGACTTAGAACAAAAGGTATGAAGAAAATTTGCACGATAAGGAACAAAATGGAGAAAATTTCCTAAAGACATCCTCTAGCCTCTTAAATATAGATACAAACATCGATGTATTGATCTGTAAGACTTTATTACACATCACATTCTTATATCATAGAGACCAATGAACTTGGCTTCTCTGATATAAATTTGTCACGAACCAAAATCTAAAGGTCATGATGGCACTTGTCTTAGCAAATATTGATAAGTAAGCATATCACACAAACTGATACAAAAAGGGAAATAACAATCCAAAACCATGGCTAGGAACCTAGAATGAAGCCAAACCATATCAATATAACATATGCAAAAAGAAAAAGATGCCATATTACCAAATTCTAAAACCTAGTGGCACAGTGTAAGAACATAATTTGTACAACTCGAAGTTAATTATAAAATACATATAAAATAGGATATAACTATAGTTATGGAATACAATAAAGACATAGTATAATAAGGAAAGATAAAAATAGACCTTGGATGTCTGAAATCAACCATTACCTTAAAAAGATCCAAATAATGCCCAAAATTAAAAATTATGAGGCACACCTAACCTGACTCTGCACAAAAAGGTACAGTAAGAGTGAGTATAGTCCACTTGTACTCAGTAAGTATTATAGAAAAACCAAGTAAAGTAGAAAATAGAACATAAAAAATACACACTAAAGGAACGTCACCTACAGTAAGAAAATATCCCACAATGGTATCCTACGCTGCTTGCTCTAACAGTTCTATAATATCCACAAATCACATAGAAAAATACCATAACGGAATACAAGTATACATTTATAACACAGATAATCAATGAAAAGAGAACAATATATATACAGGAACATTAAGTACAAGTAAGGGAATATAGAACAATAGATAGGTAACAAGTCAAATAGAATATACAATCACATCACAAGCATAATTAAGTAAATACAATAAGAATGATGATGATGATTATGATTTTATAATTCATGAGGTAGTCGCAAAACATCCCTCGGGGAGGGTTTTATAAGATGCCATATTTTCTATTAGAATAAGGTAGCATAAGGTAGAATAAGGGAGTGTGTCTCTGTATTTCCATGGTGAGCCCAATGTTTCATGAATGAGTATGAGCATGTCATGCATGCAACCAACTACAATAAGTATTTCCATAACCAACCACAATAAGTATTTCCATAACCAACCAATATACCATCACTGAGCCAAATATCCACTCATTGTTTCTATCCATCCATGAAATCCAACATGATACATATGCCAATAGAGTATGAATAAGTCACAACATAAAATTGGTACCATAACATGATTGTTCATCAAACAAGATACAATTATCATTATGAATACAAGGCTATTAATATCACATAGGACCCCACATGGTAAGACATAGCATTTATATTCCAAAGCCGCCATATAACATCATATATAGTCCCTCACACGGGCACACCACATTAAGATAGCCATTTTCATAATTAGTTCCCACACCCTTAATATGTTTTTGTATGAACATTAACGACCCATCTCAGTCCGAAAGAACTTAAGCCATAACCTACTTTAAAGGCAAAAAATTAGTCTATAACAATTCAATCCAAAAGCCTCATTCCTCATAAATGGATATGGGATCAACTAAAACATTGAAATATTGAGTCTACACGTCAAAAGAAATTCAACGATATGCATAGTACCTATTTTCAAGTCGGGGTCAAAGTAGACCCTGAAATAGGTTTCTAAAAAGGAAAGGAAACATTGTAACTTTGTTTTAAGAATATGTTAACCATACTTTTAGGAGTCTACAAATGAAAACTCAAGAAAAAATGGGTTGTGACTGAGGTCCAAATAAAAAAAAAACCATTATCAAGCTTTACTGGGTAATAATCTCTGAAATCCATTTAAAATCAAGAACTGAAGTTGTTTTGAAGATGAAATTAATGAAAAACTAATAATTATGAAGTTAGAAACTCATTCAAGTGAAAAGGATAAAATTGGGGTTTAAATTTGAGAATTACAATTTTTAGTCCTTATGGCCAAAATCCCCAAATTCCATGCTTGATTCAAGCTAAAAACAATAATGAGATGATAAATATTGAAGAAAATAATTAAAATAGGTGTTATGGAGCTTATCCAAGATTAGAAGTAGAAGAAATAGATCAAAATCATGAAAACCTAAGCTCCAAGTATCAAAAATGGCAAAAAATAGTGAAAATCAGGTATTTATTCACCCAAGCTTTGCGATCATGGACAAGGATTGGGATCACAGTACCTATCCTATCAAAGGTATCGAGATGATGACACTTTTACTACAGGCCCAATCACAATCACGATAGAAACATTGCGATCATGGGTGCACTAGCTGAGTGGTGTAATGATTAGGGACTTGGTTCATTCTAAGTCCTTCGAGATTTATCCAGAATCCCATGAATACAAATGAACTATGCTATCCTATAAAATTTAATGCTCTAGACACAATGGCTATATTAGATTGTTAAAAAGAAGTCATTTTCACAAAGTTGATCCCTGAAACCCAGAATCAAAATATTTTAAACCTTAGGTCAAAATTAGATTTAAAAGCCATAAAATCATATCAACTGTGTTACCACCCTAAAATAGATGGTTTGAATCTACTATCATAGTTCCTTTTGCCATCTATCACACGGATAAAACAATATCAATCAAAATTAACTAGAAGGCTCTCAAAGCCATCAAAAACCACAAAATCACATTATGACACCCAAATGCATAGTGAATTGTGCCAATTATCCCCACACCCTAGAAATACCATAATGTAACCACAGAGAGGGGTAATATGGTCAAATAATGTATAAACATATATTTCATATATTTCATAAAAAATTCAAGTCGTTATAGTCCTTGTTACATTTGTCTATGTCAGATTATGACAAGAATTAGGAATGTCGCTTACGACTTGTATTTACCAGCAAGATTGGCCTCTATTCATCCTGTTGTATGGGTGAGCCTTCTTTGATAGTTCCTATAGAGGATATTGTTGTTTTAGATTCTTTGTCTTGTAAGAAAGTCCCGATTGAGCTATTGAATAGGCAAGTTCGTAGATTGAGAACAAAGAATGTCGCTTTGGTAAAGGACTTTTGGAGGAATCAAAAGGTGGAAGAGTATACATAGAAAGTTATGGAAGATATGAAATCCAAGTATCTATTCTTGTTCCCCATACTGGAGAAAAATTCTTAAGGTATGCTTTTCGTTATTCCTCTTGTCGTATTCTAAATTTTTCCTTGGATTCTACTATTTTATTTCCGCTATAATAATAAAAATATCCTAACTCCTCATTTAGGGACGAATGCTACTAGGGGGGAGGGGATAATGTAAAACCCCATAACATTTCATTGATCTTATTTTTTGACCCTTCTGTATGTGTAATGTCAATTTTTGACTTTAATTATATTTAGGGATGTTCAAAGGGTGTTTCTAGAATGTTTTGAAATTTTTGGGAGTGGTTCGGGGCTATTTTGGAAATCCGAGGTAGTGTACCTCCGTGATAGTAGTGTGAGACACCAATAGAGCTTTGCGATAGCTGTGTGGTACGAAGGCTAGCCTCCGCGATATTTACGTGCCACACTGGTATGTTAAAATCACCTAGTTTTTTTTTTACTTGGGGTTAGGGGATTTCGGTATCTCTACCCCTTTCATGACTTTTAAACACAAAATCAATGCTTTTTCTCAGTTTCCAAAGATCAAACTCCACTAATTTCTTCTTTAACTCCCCACCCAAGAATGCTCAAGGATTTTTCAATAAATCATTGCTCTGGGCTCCAAACATCAATTTTTTTTCAATTTCTTGTGTATTTCATGCTTGTTTCTCATCCTTAACTGGAATCTTACATTGTGGAATATATTTAATCATTATTCATGTGATTTTTGTTGTTGGGTTTTAAATTGGGTTGAGGGCTTTTGATGGTTATTACTTGAATTATTTTTTACATAATTTATATGTGTTGTTTATACTTTAATTGATGGTTTTGGGGGTGGAATGGATGCATTGTTAGGAGGTTTGGAAAGTAGGAACATGGGTTTCCCTAAATTGATAAAAACTTGTCTTGATAATGGCATTAACCTCAACCCACATTCATAACTTTGGTTTTGAATATGGAATTTGCATGATTTGACTTGATTTTGGATCAGTGTATTGCTTTAAAGGATAATCGATGATAAAAATGTTATTGAAATTCCCCTGGCGGCAATGGGGAACTTAGGTGTCTAATGGTTACATGGATTGGTTTGGCGTATTTATATAAGTTTGCAAGCATATTAGTATAATAGTACCAAGTTAGTAAATGCCTTAATAAAGACTCCTTGGTTAACAGTCAGGTTTATGTGTGAATTTCTTTTATTTGGACTTAATGAGAATTCTGTAGCTCACCATAAAGGTATATTCTTGGGGGACCATTGCTGGAAACAATGTTTGCCAGGTAGGGGTCTATATGACCATGTGCTTGGTGCACACATTATATTTTAGATGGCTATTGCCTTTGTGTCTTTAACCTTTCCTCGATTTCCTCAATTCATGTGGCTAACATGTACTAGGAGCTAAACCCATATAGCATGTGGGTTCTTTTAGGACAAAATGAGCTATACAATTCACACTAATAGTTTGAACTCTCATGTTCATGACCCTTGGCCATATCCCTACACCTTATATATGTATATTTAAATGTTGTGCATGTGGTTTTTAATGGCTTTGGTAAATGGCATTATTTTATCCCTTTTCTTGAGTTACATGCCAGTGCTCGATCGACTGGCCGTCTTTAAATGCTGCATTATTTCATGATGTATGGTTTGAGGGCATTTCTATTGCTCGTATGCAACATTATGTGATTTGGTACTCCTGTGGATCTGTTGTGAAATTGTGAGCCTCCATATTTCATATGGCCCAGTCATTTTACTTGTTTATTTTTTGTAGTATTTATTTTTGAATTATTTTTTGTCATAGTTGGGGGCATGTCTCGACATAGTTTGGTATTTTAGTTTTAGAGGCTTTTGTTGACAAGTATTGGGTTGGTTGTTCGTTTGATTCTTTGAACTTTTTGGTTTTTCTATTTATCTTTATTACTATTTGGATGGCTTCCGTTATTTACTATATTATGCTCTGAAGGTTAGGCTAAGGGGGTGGTTTTTGGCCCACGGTGGACTTGAGATACCCATCATGACTAGGCTCTAGTTTGGCTCATGACAAAACTCTAGACCTATAGGCCTCTTTTGAGAGATATCGTCTGGAGTAGATGACCCAACCTTTAGGTTCATATATCCCGACTCTAGTTTGGGAGTTCTATTCATCTTTTGTATCCATGGTATACAGCGCCACCCTAACCTAGGGTAGGTAATCTAAGCAGCCCCAGCTAACCCATACTTTGGTCAAGGGGTACGAGTTGATATATCTTAGGTGGCTATCCACCGAGTATTATTCAGGCCAGAGTATATAAGGCCGACCATGAAATTCGAGTTTGATTTTTGCATGAGGATTATGCGGAGTAGCCGCACTATGAAGGACCTAGATCATAGAGCATAAAGAATTAATTTGGCTAGATGGATATCCACACAAATAGCTGAGTTAGGCACTGTGCCCCATTGGTTAAGCGCAAGAGAGTTAAAGAACTCATCATTGCACTTTGCAATGAAATTGTAGTGGGTCGTGTTACATCATAGGTTGAGTTTGACTTTTGTGGATAATATCATCACATAGGATAGAGCAATTTTGATTGCTAGCCTAATCCCTGGATATAATGTATACTTTGCTAGATGGATCCAAACTGAGATCTACGTGAGGACATCTAGTGAGACCACCACTTTTCCTTTCCCATATCTTATCCTAAAAATTTATGATATAGCCAGAGTTTCATCTATTCTTAATATATCATCTAATAGAGGTGACAAATATTTCCGATATTAGTTTGATCAAGGATATAGTGAATCCAATCCTTGCACAATTAGCACAACTGCCTTTGACTTTTGGTTTAGCCCATTCTTAGGGGCCCTCTATTTCAATCGAGCCTGCTAAGAGCTTGAACATTAGTGTTGATATTAAGAAGGGAAATCAAAGATATAAGCCCATGACCACTGTTGGTGAGGGGGATACAACCACATCTAACCTAGCCCTAGCTTTTACTTTTGAGCCAGTTGGAGCATCAACTTTGCCCCCTCGCCCTACAACTTCTTAGATTATAAGAGTCTTGAATGAGTTTCTATAATAGATAGTAGAGAAGAAGGAGGAGGTGACTACCCGCCTCACCCACACTAAGACTCAGCTAGGCACATTCTTTGAACTGATCTGACATAGGTTCGAACTACTTTAGAGGCTTTTGAGGCTAGATTTGAGAGGAGGATGAGAGATGAAATGGAAAAGTATACTAGGGAGATACATACTCATATTTATTGATTTGAGCCTTGTATGAGTGTTCAACTGCATAAGGTTCAACCATCAGACCTATCAATCCCCTGGGAGGAGTTGGCTATACTACATTCAGAGGTCCGATCTTTAACTGAGAGTCATATCTCAATCATTCTGTCAGTCATCCCATGAATTACGCTAACTTTACCTCAAGTTTTGATTAGGGTGTTTGATATTTTTACTGATGATGATGTGGCCTCGATGATTGGGGCCAAGAGAGGTCATAAGAAGGAGTTTTAAGATCCAATCATAGACTATGGACAGGCCTTGAAAAAGGTATCTCGCAATTTGGTTACATCAACTGTAGTTGATGAGCGAAGGTTAATCGATATAGCAGTTGGTGCTCTTCTAGACAGGCACCATCACTATCTCCTCTAATTAAGCCATGAGCTGCCCTAGATGGGGTGAATTAGATACGTACACCTTGAGAATCCTAAGTATGTCTTTATCCCTTGTATTTACATTATTGTTATGCACTGGTTACAACATATAGTATTTAGTTGGGGGTTTGGGTACAACACAAATGAGGGTTTTTCTTTCTATGTTTCTTTTTCTATCGACTGCGTTATCCTAGTTGAACTAGCATGCATAGGTCCTATTATGTTTTATGTTTGTGTTTTGTTTTGTTTATGTTTAATTAAGAAAAAAATAAAGAACCTAAAGGGTGGTTAACATATTTTGTTTGTTCTCAAGTGATTTGAAAAAATGATACCCCTCTAAAATTTTGTGAACTATGTATAAAAATATATGTGTGACAATTGTTAAGACATTAGGATTAGGAACAAAATAATCATATCTTAGCATTTTCATAAACTTGATAGGTAGTTGTTGGTAATATAACCCTGAACCTAGTTCTCTTTGTTCATTTAATCCAGAACTTGCCGATTAGTCTTGCCTAGGTTGTAGGATAGTCAGTTAGGACATGATCATAGGCCATTTTTGACTTAGTCCACTCTTAGCATAAATAACCATACAAATGTGAATAAGTATCCCTTGATTCCTGATTTGATCCTATATTAACCTATTTTTGTGTTTTCACCTTTTCACCATCCCAAATTGATTACAATGAACCTGTTTAGGCCCTGGTCTCTCCTTAGATATTGTGCACCTTAACTCAGGCAAATCTCCCAAGTTAGGGGTGGCTACCATAGGGGTGCATGATTAAAGTTGGGAATGCAGAAGGGTGTAATGTTAAATAAAAATCAAGTAAGGTTAGTATGGTAGAAAAAAGAGAAAAGAAAAAAATGAAAACTTAAAAAGAAAAAAAATAGAGAAAAATGATTAAATAGAAAAAAGAAAACCACACCCAATCTTAAAAATCAGTAAGGATAAAAGAGGGTAATAAAAGAGGAATAGTTGAGTAGTGGAACCAAAATGTAAGTGTAGTGTCAAGGTTAATGAGTCAGTAGTTCCCAAATGTACCATACTATCCCCCAAGCCTACATTAGAAGCTGAGTAAAGTCCTATAGTGATCCTAGTCCAACTGTCCAAAAACTAAGATATAGAAAATAAGGATAATCCTATGGTATTCTATGCAAATTGACTGGGACATCTTTTGGGAGAGCGAGTGTGTTGTCATAGTCCATTGCATTAACATGCCCGATGACATTGTGAGAGATGGGACTTTTTTATGTGAGGGTACATGTGTTGTGTTATCAACTGTGTATCTGTTCGGGTAGTGTAACTAGAATATTTTCTTCATTGTTTGTTGCTAATGTAATTCCATAACTTGATTCCATTATGTCATATAGTTGTGCTTCATCGATCCACTTAGTTTATTTTGAAAACATAGAAATAAAAGAGGGTAGGAGTTTTTGAGCTAAAATTGAGTTGATTGCCATAGGTGTCTTAGGTTTCTCTTAGTTAAGCATCGTTTACACTTGATATGTGTAGTTTCCGAAAGACATGCAAATTTTCTCAGTTGAAGGTGTTGATGTGCTATGGTTTTATGGCACTTTCGATGCTTAAAATTGTAAATAGCAAGTAGTAAGGTCCTTTTTGTTAGGTGCGTGGGATTTTGTGTTTGGGTTGCAGGAAACTAGGTTCTGAAGAAAAGAGAAAAAAAGTTGAAATATGAAGAGGGCCCACTTATGGACCCACTTAGGGGCCAAAAGTGGGATTTACATACTACGTAGGTCCCTCCGTAAGTCACAGAGACAGTTCCTTTAGATATAAAGTTTGGACCATACAACTACGAAGCAACTTATGGGGGCATAAGTGGCACCTACAACCCTTGTAGGTACCCCCATAAGTGGAAGTTCTAAAAGTTGTTGAATCCTTCTAAGACTTACGACCCAGCTAGGGTCCGTAGGTAGTACCTAGGGCCCAAAAGTGGGTCTGTAGGTAGTTGTTGATCCAGTTTTCCTTTTTTTATTTTGGTTAGGATTTTTAGGGTATTTTAGTATTCTATAAATACCCTATTGATGTTTTGTTATTAGTTTATGAACTTTTTATACTTACAACACTATATTGATTCTGAGATACACTTTTGATGTTGGAATCCATTGTTCTTGGTTTTTACAGGTGGATATTAGTTTGAGATTCTAGTTTTCATTCTTAATATGTTGTAAGATTATTCATATATTTTCTTCTATGAATTCAATAGATTCTCATGCAAACATGAGTAGCTAAATCACATAACTAGGGTTGTAGGAATCCTGATGGAATAACGAAGTAGAGGAAGTGCAAAGTCATTCTTGATTAATGTTCTTGCATGTATTGTGACTTTCTTAGATTTGATTAATGATTGTAGAATTTAAGAATTTACCATATTTGACACCATCTCCACAAGATAGGTTGAGATTAGGAAAATACACAATTAG